>NC_045959.1:65200858-65403114 GCF_010909765.2 Amblyraja radiata
GAGTGGGGAGAAGGGTAGGGAGAGGGTGGAAGGGGGGAGAAGGATGTGGGAGATAGGGGGGTGGGAGGAGGAGGTAGAGGGGAGGAGATGGGGAGAGGGGTGAGGAGAGGGGGAGATGGAGAGGGGTGATGAGAGGGGTGATGAGAGAGGGGTGAAGAGATAGGGGTGGGGAGAGGGGTGAGGAGAGAGGGGTGAGGAGAGAGTGGTGAGGAGAGAGGGCTGAGGAGAGAGGGCTGAGGAGAGAGGGGTGAGGGGAATAGGGAATGGGGAGAGAGGGGGGAGGAGAGAGGGGGATAGAGGAGTGAGGAGAGAGGAGTAAGGAGAGAGGAGTAAGGAGAGAGGGGTGATCAGCGCTTCGACACAGGCAGCGGGGTGCGGGGCTGGGGCTGGAGCAAAGGCATATGTAAATGGGTTGCATTGCGATTGGCCACCTGTGAGGGATGGCATTGTGACATCACACAATGGAACGTGCTGCGACATCAGGCGGGTGGGCGGGGCTGGGGCTGGAGCAAAGGCAGATGTAAATCAGATCCATTGCGATTGGGCATCTGTGAGCATTGGGCATTGTGACATCACACGATGGAACGTTCGCCAACATTCTATGGTCGAGAAGCTGTTTGATATTTTTAACATTTTAAATTTTTAATGTTTTTTACTGAAAAAGCAGTGAAAGGATGAACCGAATGGTCTAATTTCACAAACATTAAGAGGAGGAAAAACCCTCCGGGAATATGTAAAAATTGTTTAGTTTTGACAAATTTCGGAGGAGATTCACAAACGCCAAAACGAATATTCGCGGAATAGAACCCGGACAAACCAACACGAGAGTTTTAAATATATACTAGACCAAGTGCAGACCCGTTGGGTCTGGTCCCCCAATGGTGTGATCCCCTAACCCAATATTCGTCCAATGGAACTGAAGTCGTTCCCAAATGTAAGATTCCAGCACTCCCCTGCCTCCCTCAGCAGTGGATTTAAAAAAAAATCAAATTGCACCTCCCCTGCCTGCTGCAGCAGTGAAAGGTTCAGAGTGTTCCTGTCTTGCAAGTTTGTTTCGAAGTGTGTTGGAAGCTGTTTGGAAGTGTGTTGGAAGCTGATAGGAAGGAGCAGCCGTCAACAAATCAAAAGGCAGAAAGTCAACGAATCAAAAGGCAGACAGGCAGCCGGACGGACGGATGTCGGACGGATGGGGCGAGAGTTTTATAGAATAACTAGATAGATAAGAAATATATATATTAATAAGGATCCAAGTAAAGGAAATAACTGACTGTCGAATTTGCCTCGATTTAATTAAGCACCAACAATTTTGAGGATTAGATCTTTCGTTTCTGTGTAGGCAGGTCTTGCACAAACTACAAATATGCCAACCTGCCACAAGGCATAACGCAGCATATTTAATCATCTTCACCCACGCAAGTGGTGACTCAGCCAGATAGCATTCCATCATTAAGTAGTTCTTTACAAAGTTGTGTTCATTTCTAGGTAATCAAATATATACTTAAAATACCCCCAATATCTTTGCATTACGCTTCTTGTTAAACTCTGGTTATTGCATTTATATTTAAATTGTAGAAAGCTCAGACATTTTCATTAATGTGCGATATTAGGAAAAGCACAATGTTAATTCTGTACTTCACGTTCATGGGGGCTTTGACTGCCAGTTTTGAACGCCCCCGACTGTGGATGGTTTGAATGCCCTGACCTCGGGGGAATAAAGAGGAAGGAGATTGGACTTTATTGCCTTCCATCACAGTGAAGAATTTGGGAATCCGCTGTGGTGGATGTTTATGTTAACTTTTATGTTATTGTGTGTCTTGTTACTGTTTTTTTCATATGGCTGTAAGGTAATTTGAATTTCACTGTACCTTAATTGGTACATGTGACAATAAACTGACCTTGAAACCTTGAAACCCTTAAATAATCTATCTATCTATATATGTTACAAAACTCTCGTCTTGTATCTATCTATCTTTGCTTATGTGATCTTGGAACTACGCCAAAACGGTACATGAGAGCACTAAAAATGTTTGCACCACCTTAATCACCATTGTCCTCTGCAGCTATGTCTGCAGCTATGACTTCACAATGCTACAACGTTGCAATCTCGGCACACTCATTCCTGCCAGGCTACCAGCACTAGGAAGTGCAATTGCAAGCTACAATGCTGCCAGCAAGTATATTCCTGGCAGCATGGAGGGAGGGTGCATTTTTTAAAATATTTTAAAGTCACAGTACACTGAATTTTGAAAAAGCCAAATGAGCAGCCCCTGCGCAGTTGGGGAATATGGGTGAGTGGAGGAATACTGCGTTGGGGGAAAGGATTGTGTTGGGGAAACGGGTGAGTGGTGGAATATTGCCTTGGGGAACAGGTTGCGTTGGGGGTCCAGAGCACCCATTGGTTGAGTGGTGGAATATTGCCTTGTGGAACGGGATGTGTTGGGGAACCAGGCCTCCCGTGGGGCTATGGATGAGTGGTGAAATATTGCGTTGGGGGACCAGGCCTCCCGAGTGACAGGGATCCAACGGGTCCCAGTTGGTCTAGTATGTTACTAAAAGTCTCATCTTGTTTGCGTGCAGGTGAGTGATTAAGTGAGCTCAAGGAACTACGCCAAAATGGTACACAATAGCACTAAATTTTGCACCACCTTACTCACTTTTGTGCTGTGGTCATTCCTATAATGTTTTGTTCACATTGATGTTATATTTCAAAAGTTATTCATAATTTTTATGTTTAAAAATTCAAGTTTAAGAAGAATTTAACAGCTAAATCCTTGCTGGCCCAGCACAACAAAGATGCATACAAAGTTGCAATCGAGCAACACTCAGTCCTGCCAGCAAATGTTTAGCTCAACAGGCAAATGCATTCTTTTTTAAACTCCTCGCAGTGCTGGGGATATGCCCCTGCACAGTTGGGGGCTATGGGTTAGTGCTGGAATATGGGAGAACGGGTGAGGGGAGGAATATTGCATTGGGGAATGGGTTTTGTTAGGGGAAAAGGCCACCCGTGTGTCAGGGATCCAATGGGTCGCAGTTGGTCTAGTCTATATTACTAAAAGTCTGATCTTGACCACTTCCTGTTGTTCTGTATATTGATTTTAGAAAAACCGCTGCCACTTACGGCTGTGATTTTTGGACATCTTACTCAGAGTCCCCCTCTGCTGCGCAGGACAAGAGGATTTTTAGAGTTATTAGTGTTTAAAAAATGTTGAGATTCTCTCTCCTGAAGGCCACGCCCCATCCGGAGAGACTGTAAAATCCGGGAGTGTTGAGTGCCTCAGTCATTCTCTGCAAGATGGAGGAGCGAGAGGGTCACGTCTCACGTCTCACAGTCTGAGCTGTGAATAACACTGAACACATGTCTACTAAACTGTGAGTGGATTTACTGACCTGTCAGTGCCCTTAATGTGGTTTGAAAATATAGTTTGGATATGCTAAAGCTGTGTTGCCTTTGGCTTGGAAATGCTAAAGCTGTGTTGCCTTTGGTTTGGAAATGCTGAAGCTCTGTTGCCTAATCAAAGTTGCCTTGGCTAATTAATGTTGCCTTGCCTTCTATATAATTAAAAGTCTAATCTTGACCACTTCCTGTTTGCGCTTTATATTGATTTTAGAAAAAAAACGCTACCATGTACGGCTGTGATTTTTGCCATCTTACTCAGAGTCCCCCTCCGCTCATCAGGTGCCGAGGGTTTTTCCCATCGATGAAAAATAAAAGAGTTATTAGTGTTTAAAAATGTTGAGATAATCTCTCCTGTCAATCACACCATGAAGGCCAGTCCCCTCTGGTGGGAGGGGCCTTCATAAAACCCAGAAGTGTGGGCGTGGCTCAGCCTCTGCAAGATGGAGGAGGGAGAGGTCACGACTCGCTGTCTTTAGTGGCCTTGCACCCTGCTTGAAATGGTATGAAACTGTACTTGAATTTGGTGGCCTTGCACCCTGCTTGAAGTGGTAAGTAACTGCACTTGAATTTGGTGGCCTTGCACCCTGCATGAAATGGAATTTCAAGGAATAGCCGTGTCAACTGCCAGCCCACCAGCCGTGAGTGAGTGAGCTGCCAGCACAACAGGCTTGAGTGACTGAGCCATCAACCCAAGAAACTATTCAGCCCACAATGTCCATACTAGGCCTCTGGAAATCAATCCCTTCAGCCCATAACACCCATACTAGCATTCCAGAAAGCACCCCCCCTCCCCCCACTGGCCACCAATATTGGAATTGGTGGAGAGGTGGAATATTGTGTTGGAGGACCTCCAGTCTGATGTTGGGACCCAACGGGACCCTCTTAGTCTAGTTTATTACTAAAACTCTCATCTTGTTTGTTTCTATGTCTGTGTGTCTGTGATCCTTGATTCAGTGATGTCCTCAAATTGTGCCAAATCCATACATGATAGCGCTGCAATTTTTGGACCACTTTACTTATCTTTGTCCTGTGGTGGTTTGTATCAACTTTCGTTCAGATTGATGTTATTTTTACAAGTTATTCACATTTTTAACTTTACAAAATCCCACTCTGAGAAAAATGACTTGATAATAATTTTTTTTTAAATTATTTTTATTAGAAGTACGGTAAATTACAATAACACACAACACATATATCTTAATACATTTTTTGTACCGCTTCATTTTTTTTTTAAGCTTTAAGAAAAAGATAGAAGTAAGGAAAGTAAAGAAGGTGCGCAAGAGTCGTGAAGTGCAAGAGAGTGTTGGGAAAAGAAAGCCCCTTAGAAAAGAAGTTAGAGAAGGAAGTAAAGTAAGAAAGTAGACCCTAGAAAAGAAAGAAAAAGAAAGTAAGGACAATCGCTCTATTATAACATTAAACTCCGCAGAAAGACTACCAACCAAGTCTGTTTTTATTGTTTCACCTCCCATTGCCAGGTCCTGATACCATTTATTTATTTATTTATTTTTAAAATTACTATTGCACCTCATGCTTGTAATAGGTCCATAAACGTAGACCACGTCTTTTGGAATTGGTTTGCTTTACCTGCTAAGAGGAATCTCATCTCTTCCAGATGTAATGTTTCAAACATATTTGATGTCCACATTTTTCCAGAATTTAAGTATGAGCTTTTTTCCCATTATTAGCCCGTAATTGAGTAAATTCTTCTGATACACGTTTAATTCAGGGATACCTTCCGCTATCCCAAAAATGATCCATTCTGGTTTTGGTACCAGTTTTATTTTAGTTAATTTTGAAAAAATATCAAATATTCCATGCCAGAATTTTTGGATTTTTGTACAAAAAACAAAAGAATGCGCTATGGTAGCTTCTTGACACAGACATTTATCACAGATTGGTGAAACATTAGGAAAGATTTTATTTAATTTAGTTTTTGAATAATATAGTCTATGTAATGTTTTGAATTGGATAAGCGTATGTCGTACATTGATCGAGCATTTATGCACCTGTAGTAAATGATTATCCCAGCTCTCTTTTGAAATTTTTATAGCTAATTCTTGTTCCCAGTCTCTTCTAATTCCATCTGTTGTGGGTATTTCTATGTTTAAAATGATATTATATAAGTACGATATTAAATTAGCTGATTCCGCCTTTGTCTTCAGGCAATTACAGCTATGATGTCACAATGGGATTGTAGCCCTGCCCACTCCAATGTTGTAAATCCCACTGGCTTCCCATCTCCCACCGGATCACCTACAAAATCCTGGTCCTCACCTACAAAGCCCTCCACCATCTGCCCCCCCCCATATCTCACTGACATCCTCTCCCCCGACCAACCCTCACGGTCCCTCAGATCCACATCAGCCGGTCTCCTCTCCACAAATCCAACCTCCGCAGTTTTAGGGACAGAGCCTTCTCCAGGGCAGCTCCCAGGCTCTGGAACTCCCTCCCCCAACTGATCCGCAATTCCGTGTCCCTCACCATCTTCCAGTCCCGCCTCAAGACCCATCTCTTCACCTCTGCCTATCCTTAGCCCCACGCCCCCCTCCCTTTACATCTGTGCTTGAATTGCCTCATATTGTGTTTTGATTTGAATTCTGTCTTTAATTTGTGTACTAGTCATGTCTCTACTATTTATTTCATTCCACTTACATGTTTTTCCTCTACTTGCTAAATTTTTGTAAGGTGTCCTTGAGACTCTTGAAAGGCGCCCATAAATAAAATGTATTATTATTATTATTTCCTGTTTTTGCCACCAAAGTGGATAACCTCACATTTATCCACATTATACTGCATCTGCCATTCATTTGCCCACTCACCCAACCTATTCAAGTCACCTTGCAGCCTCCTAACATCCTCCTCACAGCTAACACTGCCCCCCAGCTTCATGTCATCCGCAAACTTGGAGATGTTGCATTCAATTCCCTCATCCAGATCATTAATCTATATTACTAAATCTCAGATCTTGACCGCTTTTGGCCCACTGTGCTGCGGTTTCCGACAGAACGCCGCCACCTACGGCCGTCATTTTTGGCCACCTCGCTCAGAGCCCCTCTCCGCCTTACAGCTGCGGAGTATTTTTCCCATCGATTAAAAATATTATGTTTTTTTTTTAAATCACCATTCCCTCTGCTGCCCCTGCTGGAGGGAGGGGGAGGGACTATAAAACTAGGAAGTGGTGTGCCTCACTTAGTCTCTGCAAGATGGATGAAGCCAAGGGTCACGTCTCTCTGAGCTCTGAATAACACTGAACAAATGTCTACACAACTGTGAGTACCCTTAATGTGGTTTGAAAATGAGAATATGGTTTGTTTGAAGTAAAAAGGCACTGCCTGCAAATAGTTATTTGGCTGCTTTGGCTTAAAGTTGAAAGGCACTACTTACTGCAAATGGTGGCTTGGGAGCTTTGACTTGAAGTTAAAAGGCACTACTTACTGCAAATGGTGGCTTGGGTGCTTTGGCTGGAAGTTGAAAGGCACTACTTACTGCAAATGGTGGCATGAAGTTGAAAGGCACTACTTACGGCAAATGGTGGCTTGGGTGCTGTGGCTTGAAGTTGAAGGGCACTACTTACTGCAAATGGTGGCTTGGGTGCTTTGGCTTGAAGTTGAAAGGCACTACTTACTGCAAATGATGGCTTGGGTGCTTTGGCTTGAAGTTGAAATGCACTACTTACTGCAAATGGTGGCTTGGGTGCTTTGGCTTGAAGTTGAAAGGCATTTCTTACTGCAAATGGTGGCTTGGGTGCTTTGGCTTGATATTGAAAGGCACTACTTACTGCAAATGGTGGCTTGGGTGCTTTGGCTTGAAGTTGAAAGTCACCACTTACTGCAAATGGTGGCTTGGATGCTTTGGCTTGAAGTTAAAAGGCACTAGTGCAAATGCACTTACTTCCTGTTTGCACTGTATATTGATTTAAGATAAAATACTACCACTTACGACTGTGATTTTTGGCCATCTTACTCAGTCCCCCCTCCGCTGAGCAGATGCAGAGAATTCTTCCCATCAATGAAAAGTAAAAGTGTTATTAGTGTTTAACAAATGTTGAGAATCTCTCTCCTGTCAATCACACCATGAAAGCCACACCTTTTCCGGTGGGAGGGGGAGGGGTTATACAACCCGGAAGTGTGGGTGTGGCTCAGTCTCTGCATGATGGGGGAGGGAGAGGTCATGACTGTCAGAGCTGTGAATCAACTAAACACACTGAATGTCTACTGAACTGTGAGTGGTGTTTTGTGTGGTTTTATGGTGGTTTCACCCTGCATGAAATGGTATGAAGCTGCATTTGAATTTGGTGGCCTTCGACCCTGCTTGAAGTGGAATGAAACTGCACTTGAATTTGGCGGCCTTGCATCCTGCTTGAAGTGGTATGAAACTGCACTGAATTTGGTGGCCTTGCACCCTGCTGAAAGTGGTATGAAACTGTACTTGAATTTGGTGGCCATGGATCCAGCTTGAGGTGGTATGAAACTGCACTTGAATTCGGTGGCCTTGCACCCTGCTTGAAGTGGTTGGAAACTGCACTTGAATTCGGTGGCCTTGCACCCTGCTTGAAGTGGTTGGAAACTGCACTTGAATTCGGTGGCCTTGCACCCTGATTGAAATGGTAGGAACATGGATTTGAATTTGGTGGCCTTCCACCCTGCTTGAAATGGAATTTCAAGGAATAGTCATGAGTCAACTGCCAGCCCACCAGCCGTGAGTTAGCTGCCAGCAGATCAGGCTTGATGGACTGAGCTGCCACCCCAAGAACCCATACCAGCACTCCAGAAAGCCCCCCCACTGGCCACCAATATTGGAATTGGTGGAGAGGTGGAATATTGCGTCGGGGGACCAGCACTCCCGTGTGAACATGGGACCCAACAGGTCCCACTTAGTCTAGTATATATTGTAAATAGCTGGGGTCCCAGCACTGAGCCTTGCGGTACCCCACTAGTTACTGCCTGCCATTCTGAAAAGAACCCGTTTACTCCTACTCTTTGCTTCCTGTCTGCCAGCCAGTTCTCTATCCACATCAATACTGAACCCCCAATACCGTGTGCTTTAAGTTTGCATACTAATCTCTTATGTGGGACCTTGTCGAAAGCCTTCTGAAAGTTCAGATATAACACATCCACTGGTTCTCCCTTATCCACTCTACTAGCTACATCCTTGAAAAATTCTATAAGATTCTATAAGATTCTTCAGACATGATTTAGCTTTCATAAATCCATGCTGACTTTGTCCAATGATTTCACCATTTTCCAAATGTGCTGCTATCCCATCTTTAATAACTGACTCACATTTTCCTCACTACCGATGTTTGACTAACTGGTCTGTAATTCCCCGTTTTCTCTCTCCCTCCCTTTTTAAAAAGTGGGGGTACATTAGCTACCCTCCAATCCTCAGGAACTACTCCAGAATCTAAAGAGTTTTGAAAAATTATCACTAATGCATCCACTATTTCTGGGGCTACTTCCTTAAATACTCTGGGATGCAGCCTATCTGGCCCTGGGGATTTATCGGCCTTTAATCCATTCAATTTACTTAACACCACTTCCCGGCTAACCTGGATTTCACTCAGTTCCTCCATCTCATTTGACCCCCAGTCCCCTGCTATTTCCGGCAGATTATTTATGTCTTCCTTAGTGAAGACAGAACCAAAGTGGTTATTCAATTGGTCTGCCATGTCCTTGTTCCCCATGATCAATTCACCTGTTTCTGACTGCAAGGGACCTACATTTGTTTCAACTAATCTTTTTCTCTTCACATATCTATAAAAACTTTTGCAGTCAGTTTTTATGTTCCCTGCCAGTTTTCTTTCATAATCTATTTTCCCTTTCCTAATTAAGCCCTTTGTCCTCCTCTGCTGGACTCTGAATTTCTCCCAGTCCTCTGGTAGGCTGCTTTTTCTGGCTAATTTGTATGCTTCATCTTTTGTTTTGATACTATCCCTGATTTCCCTTGTTATCTGCTGTACCTGCACGCCAACTTTCAGTGACCGGTGTACAAGGACACCCAGGTCTCGCTGTACCTCCCCGTTGCCTAACCTAACCCCATTGAGATAATAATCTGCCCCCTTGTTTTTGCCGCCAAAGTGGATAACCTCACATTTATCCACATTATACTGCATCTGCCATTCATTTGCCCACTCACCCAACCTATTCAAGTCACCTTGCAGCCTCCTAACATCCTCCTCACAGCTAACACTGCCCCCCAGCTTCATGTCATCCGCAAACTTGGAGATGTTGCATTCAATTCCCTCATCCAGATCATTAATCTATATTACTAAATCTCAGATCTTGACCGCTTTTGGCCCACTGTGCTGCGGTTTCCGACAGAACGCCGCCACCTACGGCCGTCATTTTTGGCCACCTCGCTCAGAGCCCCTCTCCGCCTTACGGCTGCGGAGTATTTTTCCCATCGATTAAAAATATTATGTTTTTTTTTAAATCACCATTCCCTCTGCTGCCCCTGCTGGAGGGAGGGGGAGGGACTATAAAACTAGGAAGTGGTGTGCCTCACTTAGTCTCTGCAAGATGGATGAAGCCAAGGGTCACGTCTCTCTGAGCTCTGAATAACACTGAACAAATGTCTACACAACTGTGAGTACCCTTAATGTGGTTTGAAAATGAGAATATGGTTTGTTTGAAGTAAAAAGGCACTGCCTGCAAATAGTTATTTGGCTGCTTTGGCTTAAAGTTGAAAGGCACTACTTACTGCAAATGGTGGCTTGGGAGCTTTGACTTGAAGTTAAAAGGCACTACTTACTGCAAATGGTGGCTTGGGTGCTTTGGCTGGAAGTTGAAAGGCACTACTTACTGCAAATGGTGGCATGAAGTTGAAAGGCACTACTTACGGCAAATGGTGGCTTGGGTGCTGTGGCTTGAAGTTGAAGGGCACTACTTACTGCAAATGGTGGCTTGGGTGCTTTGGCTTGAAGTTGAAAGGCACTACTTACTGCAAATGATGGCTTGGGTGCTTTGGCTTGAAGTTGAAATGCACTACTTACTGCAAATGGTGGCTTGGGTGCTTTGGCTTGAAGTTGAAAGGCATTTCTTACTGCAAATGGTGGCTTGGGTGCTTTGGCTTGATATTGAAAGGCACTACTTACTGCAAATGGTGGCTTGGGTGCTTTGGCTTGAAGTTGAAAGTCACCACTTACTGCAAATGGTGGCTTGGATGCTTTGGCTTGAAGTTAAAAGGCACTAGTGCAAATGCACTTACTTCCTGTTTGCACTGTATATTGATTTAAGATAAAATACTACCACTTACGACTGTGATTTTTGGCCATCTTACTCAGTCCCCCCTCCGCTGAGCAGATGCAGAGAATTCTTCCCATCAATGAAAAGTAAAAGTGTTATTAGTGTTTAAAAAATGTTGAGTATCTCTCTCCTGTCAATCACACCATGAAAGCCACACCTTTTCCGGTGGGAGGGGGCGGGGTTATACAACCCTGAAGTGTGGGTGTGGCTCAGTCTCTGCATGATGGGGGAGGGAGAGGTCATGACTGTCAGAGCTGTGAATCAACTAAACACACTGAATGTCTACTGAACTGTGAGTGGTGTTTTGTGTGGTTTTATGGTGGTTTCACCCTGCATGAAATGGTATGAAGCTGCATTTGAATTTGGTGGCCTTCGACCCTGCTTGAAGTGGAATGAAACTGCACTTGAATTTGGCGGCCTTGCATCCTGCTTGAAGTGGTATGAAACTGCACTGAATTTGGTGGCCTTGCACCCTGCTGAAAGTGGTATGAAACTGTACTTGAATTTGGTGGCCATGGATCCAGCTTGAGGTGGTATGAAACTGCACTTGAATTCGGTGGCCTTGCACCCTGCTTGAAGTGGTTGGAAACTGCACTTGAATTCGGTGGCCTTGCACCCTGCTTGAAGTGGTTGGAAACTGCACTTGAATTCGGTGGCCTTGCACCCTGATTGAAATGGTAGGAACATGGATTTGAATTTGGTGGCCTTCCACCCTGCTTGAAATGGAATTTCAAGGAATAGTCATGAGTCAACTGCCAGCCCACCAGCCGTGAGTTAGCTGCCAGCAGATCAGGCTTGATGGACTGAGCTGCCACCCCAAGAACCCATACCAGCACTCCAGAAAGCCCCCCCACTGGCCACCAATATTGGAATTGGTGGAGAGGTGGAATATTGCGTCGGGGGACCAGCACTCCCGTGTGAACATGGGACCCAACAGGTCCCACTTAGTCTAGTATATATTGTAAATAGCTGGGGTCCCAGCACTGAGCCTTGCGGTACCCCACTAGTTACTGCCTGCCATTCTGAAAAGAACCCGTTTACTCCTACTCTTTGCTTCCTGTCTGCCAGCCAGTTCTCTATCCACATCAATACTGAACCCCCAATACCGTGTGCTTTAAGTTTGCATACTAATCTCTTATGTGGGACCTTGTCGAAAGCCTTCTGAAAGTTCAGATATAACACATCCACTGGTTCTCCCTTATCCACTCTACTAGCTACATCCTTGAAAAATTCTATAAGATTCTATAAGATTCTTCAGACATGATTTAGCTTTCATAAATCCATGCTGACTTTGTCCAATGATTTCACCATTTTCCAAATGTGCTGCTATCCCATCTTTAATAACTGACTCACATTTTCCTCACTACCGATGTTTGACTAACTGGTCTGTAATTCCCCGTTTTCTCTCTCCCTCCCTTTTTAAAAAGTGGGGGTACATTAGCTACCCTCCAATCCTCAGGAACTACTCCAGAATCTAAAGAGTTTTGAAAAATTATCACTAATGCATCCACTATTTCTGGGGCTACTTCCTTAAATACTCTGGGATGCAGCCTATCTGGCCCTGGGGATTTATCGGCCTTTAATCCATTCAATTTACTTAACACCACTTCCCGGCTAACCTGGATTTCACTCAGTTCCTCCATCTCATTTGACCCCCAGTCCCCTGCTATTTCCAGCAGATTATTTATGTCTTCCTTAGTGAAGACAGAACCAAAGTGGTTATTCAATTGGTCTGCCATGTCCTTGTTCCCCATGATCAATTCACCTGTTTCTGACTGCAAGGGACCTACATTTGTTTCAACTAATCTTTTTCTCTTCACATATCTATAAAAACTTTTGCAGTCAGTTTTTATGTTCCCTGCCAGTTTTCTTTCATAATCTATTTTCCCTTTCCTAATTAAGCCCTTTGTCCTCCTCTGCTGGACTCTGAATTTCTCCCAGTCCTCTGGTAGGCTGCTTTTTCTGGCTAATTTGTATGCTTCATCTTTTGTTTTGATACTATCCCTGATTTCCCTTGTTATCTGCTGTACCTGCACGCCAACTTTCAGTGACCGGTGTACAAGGACACCCAGGTCTCGCTGTACCTCCCCGTTGCCTAACCTAACCCCATTGAGATAATAATCTGCCCCCTTGTTTTTGCCGCCAAAGTGGATAACCTCACATTTATCTATATTATACTGCATCTGCCATGCATTGGCCACTCAACCTGTCCAGGTCACTCTGCAATCTCCTAACATCCTCTTCACTGTTCACACTGCCACCCAGCTTTGTGTCATCCGCAAACTTGCTAGTTTTGCTCCTAATTCCCTCTTCCAAATCATTAATATATATGGTAAACAGTTGCGGCCCCAACACCGAGCCTTGTGGCACTCGCCACTGCCTGCTACTCTTTGCTTCCGGTCTGCCAACCACTTTTCTATCCATGTCAACACCCTACCCCCAATACCATGTGCTCTAATTTTGGTCACCAGTCTCCCATGCGGGACCTTATCAAAGGCTTTCTGAAAGTCTAGATACACTGCATCCACTGGCACCCCTTCATCCATTTTACTTGTCACATCCTCAAAAAATTCCAGAAAATTAGACGGGACCACCATTGCCACAGAGGACGGGCGGGGGAGAGGGGTGTGTAATAAGAGAGAGAGAGACGGGACCAGGGCCTCCACTGAAACACCCCCCCCCCCTCCCGCAGCCACCACCGCGGGAGGGGGGGGGACGATAGACGATGATGGGGGAGACGATAGACAAGTTACTGTGAGGAGGGGAGAGAGGCGTTTGTGAGTGAGGCAGGACAGGCTGCCACCAGTGGGGCTGGAAGGGGTATTGCCATCCTGGCCGTGGCATTAACTGACAGGAGAAGAGACCAATCTGCGTGGTGCTGACAAAAGGGATCTGCGCACGTGCGTTTTATAAGATTTTTAAACCTTGCTACCTTTTACAATATACCACCTATCGGAACGAACCTTGTTGCAATCACAGCACAGGAGAACGGTGAGTAACCTGGCAAAAAATCGTAGCGCTATCGCGTACCTTTTTTAGCAATGTTACAAAATTTTGAGATTTAAAAAATCATGTCTGTAATTTATCCCATCAGATAAAGCATAAAAAGAAGTTTAATTTGACATCTAATTCACTTTCATATCTTCAGTATTAAAAATGTTATGGCCATTTTCATACTCGGATATTAGCATCTTGTTCCCTATTGCTTTTCCATTGACGTAACACAAAAGCTGTGATCGAGGACAGTCAAAAGCCCATAACTTTCTTAAAAATTAAGAGAACTGAAATAAATTTTCAGTTATTATAGATTGAAGCATACTGAAACAAATATGACACAATCTTACTTGGATTACCTAAAATTAAAGCATATAATTAGTTAGTTACCTAATTGTAGCTAATTACAAAATTTAATTACTAAATCTAAACATCTATCCATTTTTTAAGAAAAGATGAACATTTTTAAATAGCCTAAGTGTCCAAATAACATTCACACAAGAAATCACAATATAACATGATTGTCATGAATTTATAGGCCAATTGGAAGGAATTTAATGTTTAATTCCCGTAAATTAAGGGCGTTTTAATCATCTTGCGAGTGGGATTTTGTGGAATGCGATCGATTGGAACGTTGCATTTGCGGTGAATTTAAACCCCATTTCGGCAGGAAAAACACTGCCGGTTCGTATGAGGGCTAAATCACCTTTTCGCAACGTAAAATTTGGATTAAGGTAATCCTAAGAAGCACGTTTATATGTAAAATAAATGGTTTACCTTTCGCTGTCCCGTATGTGAAATCCATTCCGTTATCGGCGTTGACGGCATTAGAAACCAAGACACCAAGAACCAAGAACCAAGAAGCGGATTTTTATTTTACTCCAGCGCTGAAATTGTCCGACGGTTTAAAAAAAAAAAATTAACAGTACGGCAGTCGGAACAATTCTTCAGCATTAGCTAGCAGCCCGAGAAAATAAAACTCGGGCAGGCAGGAGAAAACCACCTTTTAAACCCTCCCCCCCCCCCCCTCAAAGGTGCCAAAGTCGCGCACACGGCCAGTGGCAGAACTGCAGCACTGCTGAAGGTAAGTTTTGTAACACACCTACCTTTTTGCGCAAATATAAAAACATAGAAAATAGGTGCAGGAGTAGGCCATTCGGCCCGTCGAGCCTGCACCGCCATTCAATATGATCATGGCTGATCATCCAACTCAGTATCCTGTACCTGCCTTCTCTCCATACCCCCTGATCCCTTTAGCCACAAGGGCCACATCTAACTCCCTCTTAAATATAGCCAATGAACTGGCCTCAACTACCTTCTGTGGCAGAGAATTCCACAGATTCATCACTCTCTGTGTGAAAAATGTTTTTCTCATCTCGGTTTCCCCCTTATCCTTAAACTGTGACCCCTTGTTCTGGACTTCCCCAACATCGGGAACAATCTTCCTGCATCTAGCCTGTCCAAACCGCACCAGCCGGAAGAGCACAAGATCAGAGTTTTAGTTATGTACAGATCGAAGATAGATAGATAGATATTCAGTCTGAAGAAATGTCTCGACCAGGAAAAAGATCAGTCTGAAGAAGGGTTTTGCCCCGAAATGTCGCCCATTCCTTTTCTCCAGAGATGTTGCCTCACCCGTTGAGTTACTCCAGCATTTTGTGTCTACCTTCGATTTAAACCAGCACAAAGAAGGGACACTATTCAGAATTGGTAGGAAGTAATGTGCCAGAAGAATTCTTGCTTAAACCAAAGTAGGTTACAATTTGTTAGTAATTTATATTTAGGAAACCGAATTGCAATTCCCAAATTAGTAGATGACTCCAATGTGGAGGAATAGGCTGGGGTGGGTGTTGAGGTGGGTCAATTATACCAAAGGAAATCTCTGCAGGTCAGACAGGAGCTATGGAGAAATAGACCTGAAATGTTAACCCAGTTTCTCTTTCCCCACATGCTGCCTAACCTGTTCAGTGGTTGCAGAATTTCCTATTTTTTATTACAGAGCTCTGATGTTTAGTAGAGGAAGCTGTCATTTCTGCCAATGATTTGCAGGTATGAATAATGAATCTATGATCTCTTAATTAAACTTGTCTTTATTTTATGACACAATTCTTTCTGGAGCTTTAACTATTTTCTGAATGCGAGTGTCTGGTGACATAGTTTACATTATAAATTAGCAATTTAATTTTACTTCAATGCATGATTAAGTTCATTTTCAGTCACATGAATGTGTTTCAGCTGGGCAATCTGAGCATGATATAAGGATAACATTTATATTTCTGCTTTGACCTTTATTCATTTGATTTTCCACAGCAAAGTTAACGTCATCACCAAAGTTAATTCTCAACGCAAAGTGTAAGAGTATCATTCGCATTTTTGCAGCCTCTTCAAAATTGAAACAGTTGAAACAAAGTGCTGGAGGAACTCAATGGGTCAAGCAGCATCTGTGGACAGAAAGCACAGACTGAAGAAAGGTCCCTCCAGAAACGTCATGTCCATCCCCTCCTGCGATGCTGATAACCTGCTGTATTTTGTAGAGACATAGAGTCATACAGCGTGGAAACAGGCCCTTCGGCCCAATGTCCAGACTGACCAACTTGTCCTATCTACATAGTCTCACCTGCCTGCCCATATCCCTCAAAACCTGTCCTATCCATGCACCTGCGTACATGTTTCTTAATCGTTTCAATAGTACCTGCCTCAGCTACCTCCTCCAGCAGCTCGTTCCATATCATCCTCGGGTTCCTATTAAATCTTTCCCCCCCACCTTAAACCTGTGTCCCCTGGTTCTCGATTCCCCCACCCTGGGCATGAGACTCTGTGCGTCTACCCAATCTATTCCTCTCATGATTTTGTACACCTCTATAAGATCACCCCTCATCCTCCTGCGCTCCAAGGAATAGAGTCCCAGCTTGTTCAACCTCTCCCTATAACCCTCGAGTCCTGGCAACATCCTCGTTTGCAGAAACAGCAGGTACAGTAAACACAGTACCTGGAAACAACAGAGAGGCCTCCATAGTGTCCGGAAATGTGGCCGACGGCAGGACTTCAGGTCAGACTGAAGCGCTGGGGATTTCGACCCCCTCACCCTATCATCCTCCTGGCCAATGTACAGTCCTTTGAAAATAAAGTGGAGGACTTAAGGGCAAGGCTGCTTTACCAAAGGGAGCTGAGGAAATGCTCTGTGTTCTGTTTCACAGAGACATGGCTCACCCCCAGCTCCCCAGACTCAGCGGTCCAGCCTGAAGGTTTCACCATCCATCACATGGACCGTACACGGGCATCTGGGAAAGGGAGAGGAGGGAACATCTGCCTCATGGTCAACTGTGTGGTGCTCAGTCGTGGTAGTTCTATCCAACTCCTGCTCTCCACACCTGGAACACCTGGCTGTGAAGTGCCGCCACTTCTACCTACCGAGGGAATCCACCTCCATCATCCCGACTGCGGTCTACATCCCATCCCTAGCTGATGTCCATCTGGCACTGGGGGAGCTGCACGCCGTGGTCAACAAGCACCAGACAGCTTACCCTGAGGCATTTACCACTATAGCCGGGGACTTCAACAAAGCCAACCCTAACTTCCATCAACATGTCTCCTGCAGCACCAGAGGATCAAACACCCATGACCACAGCTACATGACCATCAAGGATGCCTATCGCTCTATCCTTGGCCCTCACTTCGGTAAATCCGACCATTCCACAGTGCTGCTTTTTTCTTGCCTGCAATTAAAGAGCACAGCCCAGAGGTGAGGACTGTAGAGAGGGAGGGGGGGGGGGGGGGGGCGAGGAACAACTACAGGACTGTTTGGAGTCTGTAGACTGGGCAATGTTCAGGGACTCGGCAACAGACCTGAATGAATATGCCACAGTCGTTACAGACTTCATAAAGAAATGTGTGGAGGACTGCATCCCAACAAAAACCTTCCGAGTGTTTCCCAATTAGAAGCCTTGGATGAACCATGAGATCCGCATTCCTCTGAAGTCCAGACACCGGGCATTCATGTCTGGAGATGCAGAGGTCTACAAGAGGTCCAGATACGACCTTGGTAAGGCCATCAAAAAGGCCAAAAGGGACTTCTGCTCCAAGCTGGAGGATGAGACGGATGTTCGGCAACTGTGGCGGGGCCTGAATGCAATCACCTCCTACAAGGCGAAATCAGGAGTAAGTTCAATTGACAGAGAAGCATCACTCCCTGAAAAGCTCAATGCGTTTTACGCACGTTTTGATAGGGAGAATACTGATGTTCCTTCCCGAGCCCCCTATCGACGTGATGGTATTTCAGTCACAGTTACAGAGGCCGACGTCAGAAGCTCCTTCAGGGGGGTGAACCCTCGGAAAGCGCCTGGACCTGATGGTATACCCAACCGTGTTCTAAAACCCTGTGCGGACTAACTGGCTGGAGTTTTTACGGACATTTTCAACCTCTCACTTCTGCGGCCTGAGGTTCCCACCTGCTTTAAAAGGGCATCAATAATAGTGGTGCCCAAGAAGAGCAAGATGACGTGCCTCAACGACTATCGACCAGTGGCACTAACGTCTATGGTGATGAAGTGCTTTGAGAGGTTGATTATGGCGCATATCAACTCCTTCCTCGATCCACTGCAGTTCGCTTACCACCACAACAGATCAATGGTGGAAGCGATCTCACTGGCCCTCCACTCCGCTCTGGACCACTTGGACAACAAAAGCTCATATGTCAGGCTGTTATTCATTGACTACAGCTCGGCGTTTAACACCATCATCCAAGCTGGTTACCAAGCTCTCAGATCTGGGTCTCTGCACATCCCTCTGCAATTTTCCGGAAGTGGCGGCGCTGTGATACGGCTGCGGCTCGCCTGCAGTCTGTCTGTTTTTACTTTTTTGTGTTGTTTTTTTTGTCTAGTTTAGTAATTTTTTTGGTTATTAGGTGGTGTTATGTGTGTGGGGGGAGGGTGAAACAGGGCTTTCTGTCTCTCCCTTCGGGGGAATGCGACTTTCTTGTCGTATCCCCCTTCTCTTCCCCCGTCTGCGCTGAGGCCTAATGGCGGAGCTGGCGGCCTCCAACCTGCGACCGACCTCGAGGATCCGGAGGTAGAGCCAGCCAGGACTCACCAACGCGAGGCTGGCCGTCTTCGAGCTGCGGCGGCGTTCGGGCAGCGGCACGACTCGGCGCTCCGGTGAGGGCGGACGGCACGGGGCTGAGACACTCCCGTGCGGGCGGCACGGCTACCGGCTGGAAGGCGCTCCCGTGGGGGCAGCCCGGTGCGGGGCTGAGACGCTGCCGTGTGGGCGGCCTGGCTACCGGCTGGAAGGCGCTCCGGTGAGGGCGGCCTGGGTCTCGGCTGGAAGGTGCTCCCGTGGGGGCAGCCCGGTGCGGGGCTGAGACGCTGCCGTGTGGGCGGCCCGGTGCGGGGCGGAGACGGCGTTCTGGCGGCGGCAACCTGAATCCGGGGCTCGGCCGCGGGCCAATGGATGACAATGTCGGGAGCTCGCGAGTCACAGGTTGATGCCTGTTTTCCGGAGCACCCGTTGCAACAGCTGCGTCCGCTGGACTGGAGGGCGGCAGCTTCGACCACCCCCGGGCCGCGGAGCTTGAACCGCGGGACTGACTTACCATCGCCCGGTGGGGTATCGCCTCGGCGCAGAGGGAGAAGAGGAGGGAAGAGACAGTAACTCTAAGACTTTTGCCTCCATCACAGTGAGGAGGTGTTTGGTGAACTCACTGTAGTGGATGTTAATTTGTGTTTATTGTGTGTTGTTATTATTACATGTATGGCTGCAGGCAACAGCATTTCGTTCAGACCGAAAGGTCTGAATGACAAATAAAGGATTCAATAAAGGATTCAATTCAATTGGATCCTCGACTTCCTCATCCACAGACCAATGTCCGTATTGGTGGAAATGTGTTATCCTCGATAACAATCAGCACGGGAGCACCTCAAGGCTGCGTGCTCAGCCCACTGCTGTACTCACTCGATACTCATGATTGAGTAGCCGGACATATTGCGAACTTCATCATCAAGTTCGCCGACGACACCACTGTTGTGGGACGTATCACTGATGGGGACGAGTCAGAGTATAGAAGTGAGATCGACCGATTGACCAGATGGTGCCAGCACAATAACCTGGCTCTCAACATCAGCAAAACCAAGGCACTGATTGGGGACTCTGGAAGGGGTAGGATAGGGACCCACAATCCCGTTTATATCAACGGTGGTAAGGGTCAAGAACTTCAAATTCCTGGGCGTGCATATTTCCGAAGATCTCTCCTGGTCCCAGCACACTGATGCAATTATAAAGAAAGCACATCAGCGCCTCTACTTCCTGAGAAGATTACGAGGAGTCGGTATGTCAAAGAGGACTCTCTCGAACTTCTACAGGTGCACAGTAGCGAGCATGTTGACTGGTTGCATCGTGGCTTGGTTCGACAACTTGAACGTCCAGGAGCGGAAAATAATGCAGAAAGTTGTGACCACTGCTTAGTCCTTCATCAGCTCTGACCTCCCCACCATCGAAGGGATTTATCACAGTCGCTGCCTTAAAAAGGCTGCCAACATCATCAAGGACCCACACCATCCTAGTCACACACTCATCTTTCCGCTGCCATCATGTAGAAGGTACAGGAGCCTGAAATCTGGTACATCCAGGTTCAGGAACAGCTTCTTCCCCACAGCCATCAGGCTATTAAACTCGCCATCAAACAAACTTGAACTATAACAGCCTATTGCACTTTATCTATTTATTTATGTGTATATATATATATGGTCTATGCTATATAGACACACTGAACTGTTCTGTATTTATGCTTACAATACTGTTGCAGTAAGCAAGAATTTCATTGTCCTATCTGGGACACATGACAATAAACTCTCTTGATTTGACTTGTGAATCTTCCCTGACCCTTTACAGCCTTTCCAGTTCCTCCAGATTTTTTGCTCACGATTCCAGCATCTGCAGTTTCTTGCACCTCTTAAAAATTTACATCCGTGACATTTTCTTAGCGAATGATGTGTAAGGCACAATTAAATAGTTACATTCTCTATAACTTAATTAAGCTTAATCAAACATCTTATGATAAGCAATATTCTATTCTCATCACTTCAATAGTTCGAGACATGGATTGAAATATTCCAGCGCACTGAAATATAACGTGAAGGGCAGGTAGCTGAAACGCCTGTTTATCGTGATAGAAACATAGAAACATAGAAAATAGGTGCAGGAGTAGGCCATTCGGCCCTTCGAGCCTGCACCGCCATTCAATATGATCATGGCTGATCATCCAACTCAGTATCCTGTACCAGCCTTCTCTCCATACCACTTGATCCCTTTAGCCACAAGGACCACATCTAACTCCCTCTTAAATAGAGCCTATGAACTGGCCTCAACTACATTCTGTGGC
Source organism: Amblyraja radiata (assembly GCF_010909765.2). Classification (NCBI taxonomy): domain Eukaryota; kingdom Metazoa; phylum Chordata; class Chondrichthyes; order Rajiformes; family Rajidae; genus Amblyraja; species Amblyraja radiata. The sequence goes on from NC_045959.1 coordinate 65,221,869, forward strand.
AGAGAATTCCAGAGATACATACGAGCCTCATCAAGAACATGTAGGAGATGTGAAGATGAATATTTCAAATATAGAAATTGAATATATAGTGCGAAGGTGGCATTAAAACGTTTATTTGATTGGGCTGACACCAAATACAATGAATGAAGAGATAAAAACAAAATACTACTTAAAATTGCAAAATAAAATTGTAACATGCTGTAAAATGTTTTCAAGTATTAGGTCATAGAGTCATAAAATCATTGAGTCATACAGCATGTTTGCAAACTCTTTGGCCCTACTCATCCATGCTGACCAAGTTGTCCCATGTAAGGTAGATCCATTGGACTGCATTTGGCTCATACCCCTTGAAACCTTTCCTATATACTGTAGAGACAAACCTAGGTGTTTTATGGCACGCAGAATTATGATATAAAATACATATATATACTTTTTAAATTGAAGCTGATCTTCAGTGAATAGTAGCACTCTCGGCTCAAAGTTTTGGAGGTTGTGGATTTAAGAACCAATCTAAACAAGTTTAGTGCATCATAGTTATGGTTTTAGTATTAGAGATACAGTGTGGAAACAGGCCCTTCGGCCCACCGGGTCCCCGCCGACCAACAATCGCCTGTCCACATTAGGGACAATTTACAGAGGCCAATTAGCCTACAAACCTGCACGTCTTGGGAATGTGGGAAGAAACTGGAGGACCTGGAGAAAACCCCGCGGTCACGGGGAGAACGTACCAACTCCATACAGACATTAACTGTAGTCAGGATCGAACCCAGTTCTCTGGGGCTGTAAGGAAGCAACTGTACCGCGGCGCCATTGTGCCGCCCCAAACTCTTACTAAGGATTCCTTACAACGCTGTTAAAACAAAATTCCACCTTGCTGCTCAAGTTGGTGTAAATTGCATTTGCATTATCCACAGAAAATGAAAAGAGTCCAATATTCATCTCACAGATATCAATAAATAGATAATGTCATTTACCTCATTATCCTGTTGTCTGCTTATGTTGTGTTGATAATTATGTTTCAATGGAATTTGATAACCTCTTTGGGATGTCCTAACAAATTAAACATCACAATATAAATGCAAATTCTTTGCTCTTTTTACATGTGTTCCAGTCTGAAGATTACTTGGATAAACTCTTGTAAAAATATGAAGAACATTATATCCCACAGTAAACAATGGAACGTCGTGGACTCCACATTTCCTTCATTATAGTTGCCTTCTGCATATCTTCCACTCATTTGTCCTAAGAACCATCTATATATCTTATTCCCCTTTCTCCTGACTCTCAGTCTGAAACAGTCCACAGCAACATATAAAATAGTAAGATTAAACGAGAACTTACCAGTTTGAAGTTTGATCTGTATTTTATGAGGAGTTACGATGAGGGATTACGTGAAGAACCCGCTCAGTGCGCAGGCGCGGCATACTTCCAAGCAGCGGTGTGGAATCACAGATAGACACAGTTATTTTGAAGTAAACATAGTAAAGATAAGGAATCAATTTATTAGTTTGATCCATATAATGAGGGTGGGAGCGGAGGGCACGTAATCCCTCATCGTAACTCCTCATAAAATACAGATCAAACTTCAAACTGGTAAGTTCTCGTTTAATCTTACTATTTTACTTCGGAGTCACGTGAGTGACTACGTGAAGATTTCAAAGCTCTGTGATTTCAAACCGTGTAACAGTTTCATTTCACTCACTGCCGAAGTTCTTGAGGGAGGAAGTGTTATCGTAATGAACCAATGAGTCTATTTGTAGAAAAACACAATGGTATTTTTTAAACAATAACAACAAAGAATTAAGTTGCTCCCCTGGGCTTAAATTAAATATTTGCAGTTCGTAAATCTTTACTGCAAATAAACCAGGTTTTGCCAACGGCTTATTATAAAATTTCTGAACGGTCTTTTCCCTTCCCACCATCCTGCTGTAGCCAGGATGTGGTGTATAGGCATGTCCATTCTTTAGCCGTCGACATGGATGCTGCCCTGGTGGAATAAAATTTGTACATGTTAGTGTTTATCCCAGCAGTTTCTAGCACCTGCTTGAGCCATCTCGCAATGGTTTGGCTCGTACCCCACCATAAGGTTTTTGTGACTGACCCACAAGGCTTTTCATCTCCCTCGAATATTCTGGTTGTGTCTATGTAGGATAGTAGGTGGGTCATGGCACATAACCGTGGTTCTGGTGGGTAAGCCACGACTGGATTAGGTGTTCCTGGTCTGCTCTGTTTGACCAGTCGCTGGATAACGACAGATCTGGTCTGGAGCTGTGATCATGTTGTCCAGTCGCAATAGGTGTAGTGACTGGACCCTCTGAGCGGATACAAGTGCCATCAACATGAGCGTCTTTAGTGTAGCTTGCTCGAGGCCGGGGGATCTGGCTGGTGGCCATTCCCTGAGATATGTCCTTCATCAGTTTTACCACCAGTGGATGGGATCCCATCGCCTGTTGTCCTGCCGCTGGTTTGAGATAAGCAGAAAGAGCACTCTGCGCTGTGTTGATGGCACTGTAGCTGATCCCTACATCGTGGTGTAGATGGCCAGGAACTCCAGTATGTTGGTGGCTGTAGCTGTTGCGCATGTTGTCCATGTTTCCTGGCAGTACTTCTCCCTTTTTTGATGCTGGTTAAGTACTGCCTCTTGGTGGATGTTCGAAGGGATGCCGACATGGTGGTGATGGTTTGTTTGGACAATCCCAGTTCCAGGTAAGGTCTGTTCAAACTTGCAACCCAGGCGTTTAATTTTCTCATGGCATGGGTGTTTAGCTTACCTGGTAGGTAAGTAGCTGATAGCCAAATATGTCTTTCGACACACCCTTGCCAAATCATGTTGACCAATTTGTCGCATGATAATGATTTTATGCCACCCATATGGTTAATATAAGCCATCACCGTAGTATTTATCAATTTGTAACCGAACATGCAAGTGCTGCATATTAGATACATATGCTTTTAAACCATAAAAGGCGCCCAACATCTCTAGATAGTTAATGCCCAGTGTAAGTAGTAATGATGACTCTAGGTTAGTCCATCTACCACCTGTGCTGGATATGGAGTTAGTCGCTCCCCAGCCTTGAGCACTGGCATCTGTTTGAGTAACTAAAGTAGGGTTAGTGATAAAGATAGGGCTGAAACTATGCCAAACGTTTTCTGCCCACCACTGTAGCTCTGATATTGCTTCAGTGGGTGAGTTCATGACACGATCATAGTGACCTGTATGTCGTTTTATTGCCTGTACCTTTGCTCTCTGTAAATTTTTTGATAGTGCAAAGGTCCGAATTGTGTAGCCGGAAATGCTGCTACCATTTCCCCAATTACTCTTGCTACTTGTCGAATAGTTGGTCGCTCGTTGACCATTAAATTGTTGCATGATTGTGCTAATTCAACCATTTTTGCCTTTGGCAAGGTAACAGTCATATGGACTGAGTTAATTGTGAAGCCCAGGCAGTCCATGATAGTGGATGGCTTCAACTTAGATTTATCTGGATGTAGGACGAACCCCAGAGTTTCGAGGAGCTGTTTTGTAGCTGATACTGCTGCCACAGCCAATTCCATCGTTTTCCCTACTATCAGAATATCATCCAGATATGCCATGACAATATGTTTTTCTTAGTATTGCCATGGCTGGGTTCAATATTTTGGTGACTAATCTTGGGGCTGAAGTTAGCCCATAGGGCAATGCTTTGTACCATCCAGATAAATTTTTAGGTATCTGCGATGATCCTTGTATATGGGTACTAGATAGTAAGCATCTTTAAGATAAATGCTTGCCATGAAGTGTCCTTTGGAATTCAGTTGTTTGGCAGTAACATATGTCTCCATTTTGAAATGTATATACTTAACAAATTTGTTTAATGATGTTAAGTCAATGATGATGCGACAGCCACCATCTTTTTTGGTTTTAGTGAATATATTCGATACAAATTCCAAAGGTTCATGTTTGGTCTTTTCGATGACCCCCTTTGTGATAAGTCTCACCAGTTCAGCTTGTCCCTCACGTTTCTCTTTGACGGAGGGAGAAATACCCTTTGGGGCCATTGTTGAACTGGCGGCGTTTTTTTCTGACATGAATTGTATTTTATATCCTGTAATGTTGTTGAGTATATACTTGTCACTCGTGACCATACCCCATGCTTCTTTAAACAAGTGTAATCTCCCCCCTGTTAATAAAGCACCCTTCTTCTCTATATGCTGGTAGGGACCAGACCCACTTACCTCCATGGTTATTGGCGATTCTGTTTCTTCATTTTCCTGAAGATTTTGTTCTGACGTGCTGGCGATGTTGGGGGGAGGCGCATTTTCCAGAGGGTCCGCTGCGGGCCCTGATCTGAAAGATCTTTGGGGAAAATGTGCGGACCCCAAGCGTTCACCAGTCCCATATTGCGGACGTCGACTGGTGGATGCCGTGGGGTGCTGCCGCTTGGGTATCGGAGGTCTTGTTTTGCTCGTCCCGGGGCCTGCCCTCATTAGGCCGAAGGTTTTTGATGCTTCCTGCATCTCCTTCAGTTTTTTATTGAAATCTTTCCCAAATAGCAGCGCGTCCGTCTCCGCAGCTGGGGCTTTACACAAGCCAGCAAATTTGGGATTGAGGGCAGGTCTTATGTTTCCCTCCGGAGATTGTTGATCTCAAATTGTGTGGTACACATTAATGCCAGCACATCCTGCTGGCAGGTATCCATCTCCGTGGTCTCCACGGAACGAGCAAAGGCTGTGATGGCTGACGTCAGGAGCCTTAGGATCCGCTGTAGCTTGAGTTCTTGGGTCCGGATGTGTGACCCACATGCCCCCAGATTTGGCTGTTGACACTTTTTACTTTGAGGGCCTCACCGTTTTCTGGTGCTGTGTTGTTTCAGCACCTCAGCGAGCATCTTTTCCAGTAATGGTTGATGCTGGCCGCCATTCTAGGTTCTAGCGGTGCTCCAGCCCGTGGGGTTGCTACAAGCGGTCCATCACACCCAACAGCTCTTCATGTTCCTGCACCCCTGGCATACTCCTGAATTCGTCCGCCTGCCCCTGTTCCAGACCAGCCCAGCCCTGGTCACCAATGCTAGCCTCCAGTAATGAGGGAGCAGAGGGCAGTGCATGAAGCACTGTGGAGGAGGTGCCTGACCTCCCTCCGCGAGAGCGCTCTTTCTGCGCATCTCGCTGGAGCTGCTCCAATTGCTGTTGGATGCAGCTCAGGCGGCTGTCTCTCCTCCATTTAGGTGGAGACAAGTCCCCGTCCGACGAATCGGACGCCACCGGCCGGATGCCTGTTCGGATGGCTAGACATCCAGCCCGCAGTTCAGGCACGAGCGGGACTGGGCTCGGCGCGGTGATGGGGATAGCGGAGCGACCGGTAATTGTTCCTACCGCCTGTTGCTGCCCCCCCCTGCAATGGAATGCTCCTCCGCTGGAGTCGAGCGGGGGACAGGTTCTTCTGGAGCTTTTGTGCCTTGTAGTAGCGAGAGCGCCCCTCAAGCAGCGCGTCTCGCAGGCACCTGCTCCGTGAGCCGCTCCAGCGGCTCAGGCGGCTCTCTCTCCCCCCGTGCGGGTGGAGAGATGTCCCGTCCGACATCGGGAACACCTGCCGGATGCCTCTCGAGTGGCTATGCGTCCAGCCCGCTGCTTCAGGTACTAGCGGGCTGGCCTCGGCACGGTGTCGGGGAATTACGGAACACCGGGTAACGCTCCTACCGCTTGTTGCTGCCCCCCTCCCCAACGGGAAAACGGGGGACAGTTTTGTTCCAGAGCCTTTTTCTCTGCCTGTAAAAAACACAAGCAGAAAAAGGCTCACCTGTAAAAGAAAACCCGACCTCAGGGTACTCACCTGACGGTCCGGTTCATCCTGTAACGGGAGTGCCTAACTCCCGTGGCAGCCGTTGTTGCACTGCTGGCGTAATGCCGCGCCTGCGCACTGAGCGGGTTCTTCACGTAGTCACTCACGTGACTCCGAAGTAAAATTATTAAGGGATTGGACAGGCTAGATGCAGGAAAATTGGTCCCCATGGTGGGAGAGTCCAGAACCAAGGGTCACATTTAAAAAATAAGGGGTAGGCCATTTTGAACTGAGATGAGGAAAAACATTTTTAGCCAGAGAGTTGTGAATCTGTGGAATTCTCTGCCACAGAAGGCAGTGGAGGCCAATTCACTGGATGTGTTCAAGAGAGAGTTAGATATAGCTCTTAGGGCTAACGGAATCAAGGGATATGGGGAGAAAGCAGGAACGGGGTACTGATTCTGGATGATCAGCCATGATCAAATTGAATGGCGGTTCTGGCTCGAAGGGCTGAATGGCCTACTCCTGCACCTATTGTCTATGTTTCTATGTTTCTAAGGGTCTCGACCCAAAACCTCACCTATTCCTTTTCTGCAGAGATGCTGCCTGACCCGCGGAGTTTCTCCAGCTTTTTGTGTCTGTCTGTGGCTGAAACCAGCATCTACAGTTCCCCCTGCACATAATGCCAAGCAAAATGGCTTCAGCCTGAAATCATCAAACTACAGCAGAGTAAATTTAATCTACAATGTCTGCTTGCTTCAGAATTCCTTGAATTTCACTTAAGCAGCTTTTTCACGGGGCGACTTGACGCAAGAGTTAACCAGAGTTTAACATCGTGGGAACCTCGTGCGATAACAGTACGGCATTCGTGGACCACCGTGGACCACCGTGGCGCTAACGGCAGGTAATCGTGTAACTTGGTGACTCGGGAGAAAATTCAAGCAAGCTTGAATTTCTCCAAGAGTGACTTGTACACTTGTGGTTGAGCATTGCAACATTATATGAACGTAGTGGCCAGTGCGATATCCGTGCGATATCCGTAATAACTCTTGCGGTTACCGTGGGAACTCCTGCGAACGGTAAACCCGGAAGCTGGACAGAGGGGACAGAAGGTGAGTAAAAAAGGTGTTCTCAATATCCTTTATCTGGCGAAAACTTAGGAACTAGTCGTTCGGTGCGAGTTGATTAAAAAGTGTTTGGAAATTTCAAACTTCAAATCAAATGTCTCTCAAACCTGCTGATTGTATCTGATTCCACTTTTCGTAGCAAGTTCCACTTTTCGACACAAAATGCTTGAATAACTCAGGCAGGAAGCATCTCTGGAGAACATGGATAGGTGACGTTTCGGTTCCAGCTGGGAAAGAGGAGGCAGGATCAAGCGTGGCAGGTGTCGGAAGGAACTGCAGATGCTGCTTTAAATCGAAGATACACAAAATGCTGGAGTAACTCAGCGGGTGAGGGAAGGGTTAGAAATGGGAGGAGAGAGAGGTTGTTAGAGGTTACCTTGTGGCTAGCATCCGTCCATCCATGAGAGATGATGGTGTGGCTTTAGAAACATAGAAAACAGGTGCAGGAGTAGACCATTTGGCCCTCCGAGCCAGCAGCGCCATTCACTATGATCATGGCTGATCACCCAAAACCAGTACCCCGTCCTGCCTTCTCCCCATCTCCCCTGATTCTGTTAGCCCTGAGAGCGAAATCTAACTCTCCCTGATAGGAGTAGAATGAGGCCATTCGGACTATCAAGTCTACGCCATTCAATCATGGCTGATCTATCTCTCCCTCATACCCCATTCTCCTTCCTTCTCCCCATAACCTGTGACACCCGCACTAATCTCTGGGTTAGGCAGCAACTCCACTATTGTGCCGCAGTGCCGTTCCAAAATTCCCTGTCTGCGTGTGTTTTAATATCCCAGCCCAGCTTTAAACCTGGGAATAGGAAGGGTGATTTTACAGAAAATAGAACAATACAGGAGGGCACCAGTAAATGGTCAATTAGGGGAGGGCACCAGTAAATGGTGAATTGGGGGAGGGCACCAGTAAATGGGGAATTAGAGGAGCGCACCAGTAAATGAGGAATTAGGGGAACGCACCAGTAAATGGGGAATTAGGACAGCAGCAGTGATAGTCATTGTTTGTGTTATGTTATGCACGGATATTACACTGGTGTGAACTTGTATAATACGCTGTGCAGCAAAACTGGACCATGAGTTTAAGATCAAAGATTTGCGTGTAAATTGATATGACTGATAGACACAAAATGGACCCTTCTTCAGACTCTCTCCAGAGATGCTGCCTGTCCCGCTGAGGTACTCCAGCTTTTTGTGTCAATCTTCGACAGATTGGGTTTGCTGTAAATGTCTGTATGTTAATATGTGTGTCTTTTCCTCTTGGGCATTACTTTGTTTCTGTTGGTGGTTCCACATTTTATGATAGCCTGAAGTGTGATAAAGCTTTTACCTCAGCAGTTTGATTGTCAGTGCTTGTTTACCTCTTTGTTAAATAAATATATTTCTTACTATCAGCTTGATGTCTGCAATTCTTCATTAACACATCACTACAAGATGAATGTCTCTAATGTTATAATCCCTCTCATGCTGAAACACAAAATAGTTGAAGGGAGGTGATATAATCACATTTTCATTAAGTTTCATTTTTGAGTGTTCAGGTCCATCAATTGTTGAGCTATTTAAACGTTTGAAAGTTTCACCTCTCGGTAGAAAATAAAATAAGCCAATCAGCACGGTAAATGTGAGACAAAGTCTTTATTCCTATTCGACAATATAAAAAGACGACTTCTTGCACATATTGAGAGAAGGTGCATCACACCAAACATTTGTCTATAAAAGGGCCTCGCAAACACGAAAATCAACAAATGAGGCACGATAGATTATTTTAAACACATTATATTCATTAACCTCCGCAACAAGCCTAAACTCAGGCATTAAAAGGGACAATGCAATGTGCTAAATGGCAGGTTTTGCGGACGAACATCTTATAGGAAGCACTTTTCAGAGGACAACACTAGAAAGTCAGCTTATTTGCTATGCATTTCTGCTAACATGCAGTAGTGTTCCTGTGGTTGGCTACCCATCAATATAGCTGTCCTGCCACGGCACACTCCCCAATTGTGAATTGTAGTAAGCGCAGAGATGGCATCTTTGCTCTTTCACACCCAGTGAGACTTCCTCTTAATTCTCTTTTTAATTAATCTCTCCCTTCTGCCTTCACGCAAGCGTCCTCGATGCACATAGTGGGCTGCTGCATACATCGCGTGAATGAAAAAAACCACCATCCTGTACTCAAAACTACTTAGTATAGGCATGTTTCCAAATGAGCCAATTCAACCAAGGGAGGATATTTATAGTGTGTGAAAAAAAAGTGACATCATTTGTGCCACGTGTAGTTCACAATGTTCATTCAAGATTTAACGGGAAAGCTCGGGAGACGGACAAGTTACTCGCACAAATAACGGAAATGCCGAGTACCGTGGAAACTCTTTATCTACGCCACGTTATATTGTGTGATATCGTGCTTGACCACGACCACTTCCATCTGGTTACATCTTGCATCAAGTTGCCCCGTGAAAAAGCGCCATTACAGTTTAAACTGTTTTCTAAGTTCAGTTCATAAGGGGAAGCTAAGATAAGTCACTTCTGTAAAGACAGACTCTTAAAAAGCTTCAAGTAAAATGGACTATATAATATGATTTTCCTGCTCTTGCTGTGGGAGTTAGCAGCCATTAGCGTACATTTTAAGCAGAGGGATTTAACTTGCAGTATCTTTCAGCAAGGGGATATTAATAATTTCACCATACTGATCCAGGTTGCTTTTTTTATTTACTCGATATTGTCTTATAATTACCACACGCGATTGGAAAAGAAACTCATCATAAATCCCAGCTTTACTGGAATAGTTCCACAAATGTATTCCTAAACTCCATGAATTTCCATCGAGAGAGCGTTGAGCTGAGGGACGGCTGCGTGGAGGGAGTGCTGCACAAAGACCATGCTGCACTGTTGGAGTTGCACTTTGGAGCTCTGCACAGAATGAATACTGTGTAAATAAAGTGCTGCCCTGAGAGCATGCAGCACTAATTAACCACCGCATTGAGGATATGTTGCAAAGAGGGAATGCTTGATAGGTGCGGAGAGAGTGTACAACGCACAGGAATGGCTTCACTGAGGGAGGGCAGTACTGATGGAGGGCAGGAATGAGGGAGGGCAGTACTGAGGGGGGGCAGTACTGAGGGAGGGCAGGAATGAGGGCGGGCCACACTCCACCTATATTCCTTCACATAGCTTCACATGTCATGCTTCTTCTAACCTTATCTCCTTAGTTCCCTTTTTGTCTTTGCATCTCTGACATAGGTCCAATTACCATTTGCCCTAAAAGCTATATCTAATAGCACAGTGGCGCAGCGGTAGAGTTATTTTTTGTTATTTTTTAGTTTGTTAAAAGTTTTTGTTTTAATGTTCTTCAGTTAGTTTTATGTGGGGGGGAGGGGGGAGGGGATCGGGGGAAACTTTTTTTCAGGTTCTTACCTTCCCGGAGATGTGATCAATTTTCAGATCACATTCTCCGGGCTCTGCGGCCTAGCATCTACGGAGCTGGAAGCCTCCCCGGACTGTCGTGAGCCGCACCGCGGGGCGCGGACTTAACATTGCAGCTGATCCCTTGCCTGGGATCGTTCCCACCATGACCACCATGGAATCAACACCATGGGCTCGCAGTCTCCGGTTAGGCCGAGTCGGGAGTGCCAACTTCGCGGAAGGTTCGACCAGCCCCGACGCGAGGTTCGATCGCCCGGCGCAGGAGAGCCGACATCACCCCGATGCGGGAGCTGATAGGGCCCGAACGCATCCGGCTACGGGAGTCAAAGTCCCGTCAAAGGGGGCTCGAGGCCCACGACAGAGCGAGAACTAAGAGAAGGACGAACTTTATTTCGCCTTCCATCATAGTGGGGAATGTGTAGGAGTCACTTTGGTGGATATTCATGTTAAAATGTCTTTTTGAAGTGATCTGTTACTTTTAATTGTATGACTGACCTGGCCAATGAAATTCCTCGTATGTTGCAAAACATACTTGGTGAATAAAGTGTGATTCTGATTTTGATTCTGATTACAGCGCTTGCAGCGCCGGAGACCCGGGTTCAATCCCGAATACGGGTGTTGTCTGTATGGAGTTTGTATGTTCTCCCCGTGACGGCATGGATTTTCTCCGAGATCTTCGGTTTCCTCCCACACTCCAAAGACGTACAGGTTTGTAGGTTAATTGGCTTGGGTTTGTATGTGTAAATTGTCCCTAGTATGTGTGAGCATGTGTTACTGTGCGGGGATTGCTGGTCGGTGCAGACTTGGTGGGCCGAAGGGCCTGTTTCCGAGCTCTATGTCTAAACTAAAAATCGAAACTCTCTCTTAAATACATCTTGGATAGTTCTGTGTAAATACATGTATTTATGTATGAGACTGACTTATCCTGAGACTCCTAAGTCAGAGAAAATGCCCTCTCTTTGTGAATTTAGTCAATTCCCTTCAGCACCCCATTAGTTTCATTGAGACCATCTCTCATTCCTCTTCCCTCCAGTGGGAGTGAGTTCATCCACTCTTATAAGGGACTCCTAAATGACTGAAACTCAGAGAGCTCAGGGATGGAAGTTATAGTCTTGCTTAGGGAATTGGCTCAGTACTAGATGTCAGGAGGAATAATGGGCATGGTCTGAAATTGCTGCAGAGCAGTGTTGTGCAGGAGCTGAGATTTGGCCACAAACATTCATCATATTTATAAACTACTTAGTCAATGGAAAACCACATTCCTGCGAAGATAAATCTGATTGTAAGCACTAAAGTTCGAATCTTCAAATTACAGATATTTTCTTAACGGTTCAAGCAAATCTGAGGCCGTTGGCTTTCGACTAAAATATGAAGAGCTCAAAATGTTGGGATCCAAAGGGACTTAAGGGTGATTAAAATGAACAGCTAGAGAAACTAAGACAAGATGGCGGCGCGCACAGTCGCAGCGGCCCCTCGGGAGATAGTCGGAGCATTAAAAAGTGAGTGTTGTGTGTTTTGTCCAGTCTGTCCAAGATATATGTACTGCAGGAACATGCTCCTAAACATTTGGGCAAACCACGGTAGTAGTACGGGCGCGTTTTGGTGCGATTTAGACCAAATACGCCGCTATGGACTACTACTACCGGCTGCGAAGCCAAACATATCGGCCGCAGATATGAATACGACCGGAGAGAGGAGGCGGGAGAGGAGAGAGAGGAGGAGGAGGAGACGCAAGCGGTGTGAGAGGAGGCAGAAACGGGGTAAAAGAGCAGGCTCTTACACGGGGTGGAGACAGGGGAAAAGAGCAGGCATTCACGCCAGGCTAACAGCTAACCCCACCCGACCTGCAGTGCCCTCGCTTCTCCTCTCTAATGTCCGCTCCCTGGACAACAAACTTGATGAACTGCATCTTCTCAAGACAACATACAGGGATATAAGAGACTGCTGTGTGTTTGTTTTCACGGAATCATGGCTCCACGGCAATATCCCGGACACGGCAATACAGCTGGAGGGAATGACATTGTTCCGTGCGGACAGAGAGGCAGCTAGCTCTGGTAAGAGCCGAGGTGGAGGCCTGTGCTTGTACATAAACAAGGACTGGTGTGTGAACGCTACGATAGCCGGGAAACACTGCTCTCCGCTGATAGAATTCCTCATCGTGAAATGTCGGCCTTTCTATCTGCCGAGGGAATTCTCTGTTGTTTTTGTTGTGGCTGTATATGTTGCTCCAAGTGCTAATGTAAATTCTAAGGCCAACGAAGCACTGGGAGCCCTGCATGATGCCATCAGTGAGTTCCAGACCAAATATCCTGATAGCTTCATTGTGGTGGCTGGGAATTTTAATCACACCAGCCTTAAGACTGTGCTCCCAAAATTCAAGCAATATGTGGATTTTGAGACCAGGGGAGAGAACATCTTGGACTTGGTTTACACCAACACCCCAGAGGCTTACAAGGCAGCCCCACGCCCTCACCTGGGCCACTCGGACCACATTTCAGTGTTTTTAACACCAGCCTACAGACCTCTGCAAAAACAAGTCAGAGCGGAGAGAAAACACACCAGGGTCTGGCCAGAGGGAGCAGCCTCAGCACTGCAGGATTGCTTCCTGCACACTGACTGGGATGTGTTCAGGACAGCAGCATCCTATGATGACCTCATCAACATCGAGGAGTACGCAGAGACTGTAACCAGCTACATTGCCAAGTGCACCGAGGATGTCACTATCATGAAAACCTTCACTGTACGTGGAAACGAAAAGCCATGGATGACAGCAGAGGTGCGCTCGCTGCTGAGGGCTCATGATGCAGCCTACAGAGCCGGTAACACAGCCGCTCTTCGATCTACCAGGACTGCACTGGAAAAAGGAATCAGGGCAGCGAAACGTGCCTAGGCGGGGAAAATCCAGGGACACCTCTGTGACACAGGAGACACCAGGAGGATGTGGAAGGGAATCCAAACATTGACGGGGTACAAGGCAAGGCAGCAGGTAACTGACACGGTCACTTCTCTCCCAGATGAACTGAACAACTTCTTTGCACGTTTTGATGCAGCAAACACCACACCCAAGGGGAGAGCCAGCCCCTGCTTACAAACCGACCAGCCAGCCCTGACCATAGACTCAATGGACACATGGAGAATCCTGTCTAAAGTCAACCCGTGGAAAGCAGTCGGACCCGACAACATCACAGGACGTGTGCTCAAGGAATGTGCTGAGGAGTTAGCAGATGTGCTAACAGACATCGTTAACATCTCCCTTAGTCAAGCCATTGTCCCCACATGCCTCAAAACTTCCACGATAATCCCCATAGCGAAGAAACCAGTGGTTGCCTGCCTAAATGACTACCGCCCTGTCGCCCTGACCCCAATAATAATGAAGTGTTTTGAAAGCCTGGTGAAACCTCACATTACTGCCAGCCTCCCCTCATCGTTAGACCCCCTCCAGTTTGCCTATCGCCCCAACCGTTCTACAGAGGATGCCATCTCTACCACGCTGCACACAGTACTCACGCATCTGGAAAACAAAAACTCATACGCCAGAATCCTGTACATTGACTTCAGCTCAGCGTTTAACGCCCGCTGTTGTTCACATTGCTCACACATGACTGTGCTGCCAGATTCAGGGACAATAAGATCATAAAATTCGCGGATGACACAACAGTGGTGGGACTCATCAGCGGAGACGACGAATCAATGTACAGGGAGTAAGTAAAACAACTAGTGGACTGGTGCGGCAAAAATAATCTAGAACTAAATGTCGACAAAACGAAGGAGATGGTTGTCGACTTCAGGAGGGCGCAGCCAAAGCATACACCCCTAAACATCTGTGGCACCACAGTGGAGAGAGTGGAGAGCATAAAGTTCCTCTGTGTGCAAATTACAGACAGCCTCACCTGGTCCAGGAACACCACTGGGACCGTCAAACGGGCCCATCAGTGACTGCACTTCCTGAGGAAACTAAAACAGGCCTCACTCCCCACCAACATCCTCAGGACTTTCTACAGGGGTACGGTGGAGTCTGTACTCACGTACTGAATAAATACGTGGTACTCCACCTGCAACTGCTCGGACAGGAAGGCTCTGCAGAGGGTAGTGAGGGGAGCAGAGAGGATCATTGGCATCTCCCTACCCTCGGTACAAGAACTGTTCCAGAGCCGCTGTCTGAAAAAAGCTCAGAGAATTGCTAAGGACAAACTGCACCCCCTCCACATACACCTGGATCTCCTGCCATCAGGCAAGATATCGAAGCATCAAAGCTAAACAGCTTCCTACCACAGGCTGTGAGGCTGCTAAACAGTCACTCTGTACTCACAGCCACTTGATTCTGCGGCTGGCACGGACACTTTAATAACTGGCACTGACCACTTTAATAACTGGCACTGGCCACTCAAATCAGCTGCCCCGGACATTTTTATGATTGGTTTATTGTATTTTAACGTTGTGTTTTACCTGCTTTTAACTATTTATACTGTTCCATCAGGGACTGGATTGTTATTAGTGTTATTATGTGCGAAATGTTTTAAATTTCATGTGCGATGCTCCGCTATTCCCTGGGAAACGTCTTTTCATTTTGCACTGTACAACTGTTGCTTGCAAGATGACAATAAAGGTTGATTGATTGATTGATTGATTGATTGATTGATTGATTGATTGATTGATTAATCAACAAACAGCATTGGATGCTGGACCTTATATCTGTAGTACCAGGACACAAGTGGGCAGAGGTTAACTCAAAAACTGTAACATTGTTAGAATGACCTGTCTAACGGGAGGCACGGCGTCGCGGTAGAGTTGGTGTTATACAGCGCCAGAGACCCGGGTTCA
Source organism: Amblyraja radiata (assembly GCF_010909765.2). NCBI lineage: Eukaryota > Metazoa > Chordata > Chondrichthyes > Rajiformes > Rajidae > Amblyraja > Amblyraja radiata. The sequence goes on from NC_045959.1 coordinate 65,237,001, forward strand.
ATCCTGACAACGGGTGTTTGTCTGTACGGAGTTTGTATGTTCTCCCCGTGACCTCCACAGGAGAGGGGAGGGGCGCCGTCCTATGGCTGCCTAGCCTGCAGCTGTCTGTTTTTTTCCGTCTCTTTTTCTTATTTTTAGTTAGTTTAGTGTTTTGGTGAGGAGTTCTAGCTTTTTATGTGTGGGGGAGGGGGGAGGGGAGGGGGAAACTAATTTTCAGGGTCCCTACCTGGTCGGAGATGCAGCTTTTCTCCGGGCTGCGCTTCGACCCGTCCCAGCGGCCTACCAGCGGGCCTGGAGCGGCGTCTCCTGAGGGGACCGTCTGGAGCTTCGGCATCGGCGGCGGCGGCGGCGGCACCGGCTCAGCAGCGGCGGCGGCAGCACCAGCTCAGAGGCGGCACCGGCTCAGCGGCGGCGGCACCGGCTCAGCAGCGGCGGCGGCACCAGCTCAGCAGCGGCGGCGGCACCGGCTCAGCAGCGGCGGCGGCACCGGCTCAGCAGCGGCGGCGGCACCGGCGGCGGCGGTACAGGCTCGGCATTGGCGGCGGCGGAGCTGCGGGTCGGAGGACGGCGGTGCAGCGCTGGACTTCGCTGAAACTCCGGTAACTGGAGCTGGGTCCGTTGCGGAGCTGCGGGCCTGTGGAGCGGCTGCGGGCAGCGGCGCTGAACTTTCCATCGGAAGCCAGGGATCTCTTGATGAGATCGCCATTTGAGCTCCATTCGGCGCGGCCCTGTCGGCTCCGGAAGCCACGGTCTCGAGTAAGGAGGCCCGACTATGGGTGGACATGGGGATGGGACTTGTCTTTGTGCCTTTCCCCACAATGGGACCATTGTAGGGGGATGTTTTGATGTTGAAACTATCTATTACTGTTATGTTGTATTCTCTGTTTTTATGTGCTGCATGGTAAAAAGAATTTCACTACACCTAGGTGTATGTGACCAAATAAAATTTGAACTTGAAGTTTGAACTTTGACCTGTGTGGGTTTTTCTGGGGGCTCAATCAATGAACATAGAACATAGAAACATAGAAAAATAATCTGCCTTCCTGTTTTTGCCACCAAAGTAGATAATCTCACATTCATCCACACGAGGATAGCCGAAAGTAGTCAGAGTTATTGGGAAAAAGCAGATGCAGTGCCGTTTGGTCCCAGATCGGTCACAATCTCAACGAATGACAAAACAAGCTTGAAGGACTAATAGAAATGGGGAAAAAAACTGCAGGAGCTGATAATTTTAATGGAAGCAAACAATGTTGCCAGTACCTGTTCCAGTTCCAAGACCCTTGTGGAGTCACCAATTTTGGGCATCATATCTGAGGAAGGGATGTGTTGGATCTGGAGAGGGTCCAGAGAAGGTTTACAAGAATGATCCCAGGAATGAGTGGCTAAACATATGGTAAACGTTTAACGGCAATGGTCCTGTACTCGCTGGAGTTTAGAAGAATGAGGGGGGACCTCATTGAAATGTACAGAATGGTGAAAGGCTTGTATAGAGAGGATGCGGAGAAGATGTTTCCACTAGATGGAGAGTCTAGGTCTAGAGTACAGCCTCAGAATTAAAGGTTGTTCCTTCAGGAAGGTGATGCGGAGGAATTTCTTTAGTCAGAGGGTGGTGAATCTGTGGAATTTTATGCCACAGAAGGCTGTGGAGGCCAAGTCAATAGATATTTTTAAGGCAGTGATAGATAGATTCTTGATTAGTACGGGTGTCAGGGGTTATGGGGAGAAGGCAGGAGAATGGGGTGGAGAGAAGGGAGAGATAGATCAGCCATGATTGAATGGCGGAGTAGGCTTGATGGGCCGAATGGTCTAATTCTGCTCCTATCGCTTATAACCTTATGACCATCATATCCTTAGTGCAGAGACGACTTTCAAATATGTTGCCAGGATTCAAGTGCCTGAGGTATCGAGAACATTTAATTCCCTGGAGGGCAGTAGGTTGATGTGTATTCTTGTGGTGCACATCATGAGGGAATAAATAGGGTGAAGGACAAGCCTTGTTCTCAATGGTTGGGGAATCAAGAGGGAATGTCAGGAATTTGTCAACAAGACAAAGGAGATAGTGATCAACTTCAGAAAGCAAGTGCCCCAGTTTTCATTGATGCTGCTGAAGTAGAGATGGTCAAAAACTTCAAATTCCTCTGAGTCAATATCACCAACAACTCCTCCTGGACCACCCATATTGAAGGAACAACCAAGAAGGCACACCAATGCCTCTACTTCCTTAGAAGGCTTAGGAAGTTTGGCATGTCCCCCACAACTCTCACCAACTTCTACAGATGCACCATAGAAAGCATTTTCTCAGGATGCATCGCAGCTAGGTTTGGAAACAGTTCCATCCAGAAATTACAATGAATTGTAGAGACAGCCCAGGACATCACACAAACCAACCTCCCTTCTATTGACTGCATTAATACTTCACGCAGTCTCAGAAAGTCCAGCAGCAAAATCAAGGATGAGTTGCACTGGCCACTGCCTCTTCTTCCCTCTCCTATCAGACAAAAGGTACAGAAGTATGAACATGCACAGCACCAGATTCAGGGACAGTTTCTTCCCAGCTGTTTTCAGGCAAATGAATCATCCCACCGCAACCAAAAAGCAGTGCTGAACTACTATCGACCTCTTTGATGTCCTTTGGACTATCCTTGATCGGACTTTGCTAGCTTTACCTTGCACTAAGCGTTATTCCCTTATCATGTATCTACACACTGTAAATGGATTGATTGTAATCATATACTGTCTTTCTGCTGACTGGCTAGCATGCAACAAAAAGCTTTTCACTGTACCCCTTCGAACATGTCCCCATAAATTAAACTGAACTGAATTGAAGAACAAGAGTGTACTAGTTTAATGTGAGAGGGGAAAGATTTAATCAATGCAATTTTTTCACACAGAGAGTGGTTGGTGTATAAACCGCATTCCCAGAGAAAATAGTTAAGGCAGGTATTTCGATAAGCATAAACATTTCTTATCGAAGTACCTGCCTTAACTATTTCCTCTGGGATATGGGCTAAACATGGAAATATGAGCTTAGAAGGGGCATTTTGGTCGGCATTGACAAGTTGGGCCAAAGGGCCTGTTTCCGTGCTGTGTGACTATGACTCTAAATACAGAATCCAAAGAGAACTAATATCTTGACAACCAGATGGAAATATCAGTGTGCCAGAAAACAAGTCCCTGGCAATTAAACCAAATAAAAAACTGACAAAAATGATTTGAGGCAAGACAATGCAATTGTCAAATTTAACGGACCATTATATTGCCTATCTACAATCTTAGTAAATACAATAAGCTTTTTTTAAAAGCAGGTTTATTCATTCCATTAAACTTGTGAACAAAGGAATGTCATGATAATATATTAAGGTTGTGTATACTAAAAACAAATTATTATTTGGTGTCTGTGTTCATCCAATGAAATAAATAGATATTCTGAGGATATCCATAAAGAGCTCAGTGAGGTAGTTCCAAGGGTATTATGGAAGACAATAATGCTGAATATATTTGTGCCTCTTTGTCTCGACTGATCTACTTCTTAAGCCTATCCAGTGAGGCGCTAGTAAAGGAAATAAGTGATTGCATCCATCTATTCCAGGAGGGGCAGTAATTGAAGAGACACTTAAAACTCACAAGAGAGATCATGATGCTTAATTAACGGGAAATCCAGCCTTGTGCTGCCTGTCATTTTACAGACTGCTCTGTGCAGTCACCAATCAATTCAGTTGCAGTTTAGTTTATTGTCACATGCGCCAAGTTACAGTGATTTGTCGCGTGCTAACCCGTTAGCAGAAAGACAGTACATGATTGCAACCGATCCACAACTCATTGTGTTGGCTGACTCACAAACTGCAGATAGCATGAGAATGAATCTCTTACTTCCTCCCTCCCCCTGTGCCCCATCAGCTCTCACCCCTCCACTCACTCCTACCTGCACATCATTAGCTTTTGCCTATTTCAGTTTAGATCATCGGCCTGCAAATTGTCCAAGGAAGAAACATGGAAAATAGATGCAGGAGTAGGCCATTATATGATAATAGCTGATCATCAGTACCCCGTTTCTGCTTTTTCCCCATATCCCTTGATTCCGTTAGCCCTAAGAGATAAATCTAGCTCTCTCTGGAAAACATCCAGTGAATTGGCCTCCACTGCCTTCTGTGGCAGAGAATTCCACAGATTCACAACTTTCTGGGTGTAAAAGCTTTTCCTCATCTCAGTCCTAAAGAAAAAGTACTGTCGCTTAGACTGATACCAATTCGGGTCCTGGCAATGCTTTTAATTTAGTAGATATCATAGAGGTAGCATTTTCATGTAATGAGACTCCAGGCATATAGCCAATGCAGAGGAAACCATAGCACAGATGACACCTCACCAGAAGGTGAGACTCCACATAAGTTCTGCTTCAGAAAATTTAGATGAGTATTTCAATGAATCAGTCTACAGAAGAATTTCTCATATTCTACTAGGGTAGTGTAGATTAGTGGCTCATGTTATGAGTCATGCTTTTGTAGTTACGCCCACTAGCTTATTAGTGTCGCGGTCTACTACACTCCGCAGTCTGAAGTAAACTCTCAAGTGAGAGCTTGTAGTTGTTTATTTTAAATAAACAGTGAATACCTGACATGGTGTGAAGCCTTTATTATTACAAGGACTCTAAACCAACATGGTGTCAGAAGTGGGATTAAAGTTTGTTCTGTGACCGGCAACGGGGTACGGGTCTGCCTTGACAATAATCATTGAGCAGGGGAACCCAAGTCAGGGTCACGGAAAATGTTGTGTCTTCGCCTGTGCCACAGTCTCCTGCTTCAACCCCAGAGACATTGGTCCACTCTCCCACACAGTGGTGAAATCACCAACTCTGTCCCCAGAGAAGATGGCCTCTATTGTACACGTGCCGGTCGTGTTAGCAGGCCGGTCGTGAAGTATCCGGACTATGTTTGACTTTACATACGTCTGTCATCGGTTGTGATTTTTGCTTTGCTTGGTTATGGATATACAGTGTTATTGATTCTTTAAGAGGGGGGATGCTTTTGTAGTTACGCCCACTAGCTTACTAGCGTCGCGGTCTACTGCACTCCACAATCTGAAGTAAACTCTCAAGTGAGAGCTTGTAGTTGTTTATTCTAAATAAATAGTGAATACCTGACATGGTGTGAAGTCTTTATTATTACAAGGACTGTAAATCAACAGGTAGCTTACAACGCAAGACCCAAAGTGCTAGAGTAACTCGATGGGTAAGACAGCATCTCTGGAGAACATGGATGGGTGACGTTTTGGGTTGGGGCCCATCTTTCGTTTGATTGTAAGGGTTGGGGAGCAAAATCTGGAAGAGAGAAGGGGCAGGTCAAAGCCTGGCAGGTCATTACATGGATAGGCAACTTTTGTGACACTTCTTCAGACTCCATAGATGTTGCCTGATCCGCTGAGTTACTCCTGCACTTTGTGTCTTCATTAATAAAGCAGCATCTGCAGTTTCTTTTTTCCACATTATAAACTAATGGTCTGAACATTGAATCCTCTGATTTTAGGTAATCATCTTACACACATCCCTCCCCCCCACCCCCCCTCTTTTTTCCTCCCCCCTACCTACACTTCCCTGTGCCCCTATGGACGTATGAACCTTTTTTCCTCCATCCCCTCCCCTTCCACCTACATTCCTTCCTCTGTGTAATGTTTGAGCCAACGTAAGGCCCTGTTGTGACGCACAAAGAAACACGTCCGACACCGAGTAAGATCTGTTTAATCTTCAATGACTGCTATTTATCTTGAAGGTCACTTGACCTCAGTTACGAGGTACAGGTACGTTTGCCAGCTTCTGCTTTTGGCCTCAAGGGGCACTGGCATTTCCATTATATATTACACAATATATATATTATATTACAAAGACATCACACTCTGACTTCACAATTCACATCTCTTCGATCTTTATCTCAAACCTGTCGTCTTTTCATCACTGGCCTTTGTCCAACCATTTGCCTATCAAAACCTCTCCCCACCTGTATCCACCTATTTGTGGGTGGCAGGGTGGCGCAGCGGTAGAGTTGCTGCCTTACAGCACCAGTGACCCAGGTTCGATCCTGACTACAGGTGCTGTCTGTACGGAATTTGTACATTCTCCCCGTGACTTGTGTGGATTTTCTCGGTGTGTCCCGATTTCCTCCCACACTCCAAAGATGTACAGGTTTGTAGGCTAATTGGCTTGATAAAATGTAAATTGTCCCTAGTGTGCAGGATAGTGTTAGTGTGTGGGGTTCGCTAGTCAGTGCGGAGTCAATGGGCGAAAGGGACTGTTTCTGTGCTGTATCTGTTAACTAAACCTGTTATTCACAAGGCTTTGGCCTGCCCCTCCTCTCTTCCAGCTTTCTACCTCCCCCCTTCCCCCTCTCATAGCAATGTCTGATGAAGGGCCCTGACCCAAAATGTCACCTATCAATGATCTCCACAGAGGCTGCCTGAGCCATTGAGTTACACCAGCACTTTGTAAACCAGCATCTGCAGTTCCGTGTGTCCAAAAGAATCCAGTGCTCGATATACTTGTTGCATTATGTACCCTGCATTCAAAGACAATCCAGCATTTATACGACACAGGATTTAATGAAGATCTTGAACCTCATCCTTTTCAGCAAGAAAATGACAATTGAGTCTGCTGAGGCACATGTGGACCCAACCATGGTAAAGCAGCTGATGATCATTATTGCAGCTTCCTTTGTCGTCATCAATGTCTGTCTGTGGAGATTGCCTTCATTCAAGGTCAACTTTGTTTCCATGCATTTCAGACTGGTGGATCTTGGATGCAGATTGCCCTGAGCAAATTTTACATCAGGTAATCTGAATCCAAATGCCTATGTTCTCAGTTCAGCCTTACCAACATGGCTTCTGTGTTGATTTGGCTCCTAGATGTGTGCATACTTCGTGGACACAAATCTGCTGCTTTAATGGAACTGGTAGTACCCAAATATCCTGAAACTCACAACATATACTCATAGAAGGTTGTGGGGGCCAAGTCAATTGATATTTTTAAGGTGGAGGTTGATATGTTATTATTTAGTACGGGTGTCAGGGGTTATGGTGAGAAGACAGGAGTATGCGGTTGATTGGGACAGATAGAATGGTGGTGTAGACTTGATGGGCCAAATTCTGTTCCCATAACTTACAAATTTATTAAATGAGTTTTGATGCACTTGTCTTTTTGTTGAAAATTATTTTTCAAATTACGATAATTGTTAATGAGGCGCATGCAATTTCACAGCATGGCCTTATTGCTTTTCCTGAATTTGATAAATTCAGAACATTTGTTGAACAACTGAACTTTAGCTAAGGATGAATTATTTCCTTCATCTTCCTTCCTCTCTCAATGTACATGTAACAATAACAGGAATGGAGCCCTGGCTTCTGACATATATTTTACACTTCACTAATCATGCACATTACCCTACGATGAAGCTGAATACAGAGTGTTCTGCATTATAATTTCATTAAAATTCACTGTCTGCAATGTGACAGTGAAAAACAGGCTGAAGCAGATGGCACTAGTGTCAATAGCTGTTAATAGATTCTAACACTTGTATGCCTGCTTGCATCTAATGGTATGCTGTACTGTCAGTCAACTTAAAGCAATTTAAAAGGCATTTGGATAGGTATATACTGTAGATAGGAAAGGTTAAGAAGGATATGGGCCAAACACAGGCAAATGGGAAGAGCTTAGATGGGGCATCTTGGTCGGCATGGATTATTTGGGCTGAAGGGTCTGTTTTTGTGCCGTATGACTTTGTGACTAGAGTTTGGAACTATGCCAAATCTAATGCAATTTAGACTTAATTCAATCACCAACATTAATGGAAATTTGAATAATACAGTGCTCAGAATGAACATTACTTGTTTACTTAGGCCCCTTGCTTAGCAATAAAATCACATAAAAGAACAATTAGTTCAGCAGTGTCAGTGAAGTGTTCAATTCATAGTATTTTAAATCCACTTTATTGCGCTGAGGCCATTTTATGGTTAAGCTGAACTGCAAACTGATTAATGCAGACTGATTCATTGCTATCAAATTTTTACATGTGGCTAGTGCCAAGGGGAATATATCACATTTTCAAAGGTACAAATTATTTTTACACTTTTAATTACAAAAAAAAATTCTGGAAATCAGCATAAGTGAATGTAACAGTATGATCTTTTTTCCAATTTTTAACAATGAGTGGGGAGTTTGGTTTTTCAATACAACGTGGAAACAGGCCCTGTGGTCCGCCGAGTCCAGCCTGACCACCGATCCCCACACACTTAAATTATCCTACACACACCAGGGACAATTTACAATTATAGCAAGCCAATTAGCCCACAAACCTTTATGTCTTTAAATTGTGGGAGGAAACCGAAGATCCCGGAGGAAAACCTACGCAGGTCATGGGGAGAACATACAAACTCCATACAAACAGCACCCGTAGTCAGGATCGAACCTGGGTCCCTGGCATTGTAAGGCACCAACTCTACAGCTGCGCCAACGTGCTGCCCAGGAAGTTAGATGTATAAGAAATACAAACTAATAATCCATATAAAATAAATGGTGTGCTAAATGATTATTTGCTCCAAACACTCATTAACCATATAACCATATAACAATTACAGCACGGAAACAGGCCATCTCGACCCTTCTAGTCCGTGCCGAACACGTATTCTCCCCTAGTCCCATATACCTGCGCTCAGACCATAACCCTCCATTCCTTTCTCGTCCATATAACTATCCAATTTATTTTTAAATGATAAAAACGAACCTGCCTCCACCACCTTCCCTGGAAGCTCATTCCACACAGCCACCACTCTCTGAGTAAAGAAGTTCCCCCTCATGTTACCCCTAAACTTCTGTCCCTTAATTCTCAAGTCATGTCCCCTTGTTTGAATCTTCCCTAGTCTCAGTGGGAAAAGCTTATCCACGTCAACTCTGTCTATCCCTCTCATCATTTTAAAGACCTCTATCAAGTCCCCCCTTAACCTTCTGCGCTCCAAAGAATAAAGCCCTAACTTGTTCAACCTTTCTCATTGAAGAAGAAATGGGCAATATGACTAACTTAAATATGACTAAATTCCACAGATTCACAACTCTCTGGGTGAAAATGTTATTCCTCAACTCAGTCCTATATGGCCTACCCCTTAATCATTAACTGTGACCCCTGGTTCTGGACTCCCCCAACATCAGGAACATTTTTCTTGCATCTAGCCTGTCAATCCCTTAAGAATGTTATATGTTTCTATAAGATCCCCTCTAATCCTCCTAAATTCCAGTGAATTCCAGTTGCCTGCTTTACACCGAGTGGATTACACAGACAGGACAATATATTCAGCATCAAAGTAGAAAAAGCTGGAGAAACTGAGCAGGTCAGGCAGCATCTGTGGTAAAAGAAACTGTTAACATTACAGGTTGAAGACCTTTTGTTATAAGCATTTGTGCTCATGTTCCTCTAGGCATGTAATAAAGTATTGATTGCATTCATCAATTTAATATCCATTACACAAAAAAAAACACATTTTACTGTATGTAAAACTGAACCTGACACTGCATTTTTTGGAATTTCTACAATAACATCCAGACGGATTACCCATTATTTCTTTTCTCAAGGAAAGCAGTGTACATTGACACCAAATAATAGTTTAGTTTTAGTTTTAGAGATACAGCTTGGAAACAGGTCCTTCGGTCTGCCGATTCCACACCATTCTAGTTTTATGTTATCCCAGTTTTTCATCCACAGGTATCAGAGGTTATGGGGAGAAGGCAGGAGAATGGGATTAGGAGGGAGAGATAGATCAGCCATGATTGAATGGCAGAGTAGACCTGATGGGCCGAATGGTCTAATTCTACTCCTATTACTTATTACATTACGACCTTATAACTCCTTGCACATTTGGGGCAATTTCCTTAGGCCAGTCAACATAGAGAGCATTGGGATGTGGGAGGAAATCTGAGCACCCAGAAGAAGGGGGTGGCACAGTGGCACAGCAGTAGAGTTGCTGCCCTACAACACCAGAGACCCGGGTCGATCCTGTCTGTACGGAGTTTGTACTACGTTCTCCCAGTGGCCGCGTGGGTTTTCTCTGGGTGCTCCGGTTTCCTCCCACATTCCAATGACATACAGGTTGGATATAGGTTAATTGGCTGCAGTAAAATTGTAAATTGTTCCTAGTGTGTAGGATAGTGTTAGTGTACGGGGGGATTACTGGTCGGCACAGACCTGGCGGGCCGAAGGGCCTGTTTCCACTGTATCTCTAAAGTCTAAAGTCTAAAGTAACTCACGCGGTCACAGGATGAATGTGCAAACTCCACACAAACACCCAAGGTCAGGCTCAAACCCAGGACTCTGGAGCTGTGAGTCAGTAGCTTTACCTGCTGTGCTAATCTTCCACCCTTATGGCCATAGTATAGAATTCTAAACATGTTCTTTATTTGCTTATTTCAAATATGCATGACAGTTGAATGCAAACTGTAGATGGTTTATGCATGCAACCTATAATGTAGTTACCTCATCACCACAAACCACGCCCCATCATATTAGTATAACTGTGGTGTCCTCCCTTTGTTCCTCCCACTAGGTCCCAGTACGCCTGAAGGCTGGATGCAGTCAGTGCTGGGACGTGTGTGCCATGTGCTATAATAAACTCCTAGTAAAGGTTACAGTGTGTCAGCTACCTATCCTTTACATGGTGTCAGAAAGTTAAACTCGCGCCTCCCGTTTACCGGTTTTCTTTTATTTGTTCCCCGAGTGCCCAGTGTTGGGCTTCCTTTGATATGGCATCCTCATGCCGAAAGCCATCTCCCCTTGTCTTTGACGCTGACATTGCGGAGCGATGGTCGACCTTTGTGATGGACTACACTCACTTTGTCAATATTGCGCACCGGAATGACCCAGCCGCGGTCAAAGCCTCACTCCTGCTCAACCTGGCCGGTCCCGACGCAATGAAGAGAGCTCAGGCTTTCGTCTATGAACCAGCAGTCCTGGATGACAACGGCCAGCCAGTCGAGCCAGCTGAATCTGCCGATGACCCGGTATGTCTTTTGCGCAAGTTTGCGGAGATTTACGACCTGCCCTCCAACCGCATACTGGAGCGGGCCAGGTTTTTCTCACGGAAGCAACAGCCGGACGAACCTGTCGAGTGTTTCATCGCTGACCTGCGCTACCTTGCTCAGCAGTGCCGTTTTGAAACCATGTGCGACCAGCTCACCAGGGACATTCTCGTCACTGGCATGATTGACCAGAAACTACGTGCCGACCTGCTGCAACGGCCTGACCTAACCCTGACGCAAGCAATGCATGCGTGCCGCATCGCCGAAGTGGTCACCCCTCCGCATGGGCAGAGGGGGTCTGACAGCCGAGCCATAAATCTGACTGGTGTTGCTGGACAACGACGCATGCAGGACAACTTTCGCCCTCCACCGCGGCCCGTGCGTACATCTCGGGTCCCGCGATCTCAGAAGTGTCCAAACTGTAATTATGTGCATCCTACGGAGTCACAGTGCCCAGCCCTAGGAAAGTCTTGCAATTTCTGCAAAAAATTAACCATTTTGCAGCTGCCTGCCGGTCCCGTGGGAAAGTGCCCTCAGCTCCTAGACAATTCCTAAACAACCTTCAGCAAGTTGATAGTGAGATGGATTCTCAGTCCTCTGTCGACACTGCCCCCAGCTCTGAGCTCAGCTATTCCATGGGAGATGCAAGTGTTTACACTCTCCTCCACAGCCGATCTCGCCTCCCCGATCCACCTGTGCTCATTACTGTGAACAATAAGTCCTTCTCTGCGAAGCTGGATACGGGGGCAAAAGTGAACGTAATGTCAACATCACTGTTTCACAAGATAAGGAATAATGAGCTGTTGACTGCAGATCGCTCTGTTTTGCGCGCCTATGGGGGAGAGGAGCTAACACCTGTGGGGAGGGCGACCTTCCATTGCGTGCTACAGAAATCTTCCCATGACCTGTCGTTCTTTATTCTGGATTGCGACTGTGTAACTTTACTGAGCAACCAGGCCTGCCAGGATCTTGGTCTGGTGTCTTTCGACCGTACGGTCCACGAGGTGCAAGCAGTGATGGATCCACTATCCGAATACCCGGACCTGTTTGACGACAAGTTGGGGAAGCTGCCGCTGGTGTATAAAATCGCTACAGACCCATCCGTGGTGCCTGTGATCCGCCCACCCCATAGAGTGTCGTTCGCCATGAAGGGCAAGGTGGAGGCTATGCTGAAGGATATGGTTAACATGGGAGTGCTGGAGGCTGTCAGCGATCCCACCGAATGGGTCTCCACCATGGTCGCCACGATGAAGAAAGGGAAGAACGAAATACGGGTATGCATCAACCCTAAGGACTTGAATCTGGTGATTAAACGGCCCCACTACCCTATGAGGACTGTCGAAGATATTGCCGCCCAGGTCGGACAAGCCACAGTGTTCTCCGTCCTCGATGCCAGAAGTTCGTTTTGGCAAATACCCCTGGACAAACGTTCCACGGACTTAACCAAATTCGGTACGCCCTTCAGCAGGTTTAAGTTTTTGCGGATGCCGTTCGGCATCAACTCCGCCAGCGAAGTATTCCAGCGTTCTATGGAACAATTGTTTGCAGGTCTGCCCTGCGCGATTATTGTGGACGACCTTCTGGCCTATGGAAGGGATGTGGCCGAACATGACCGCCACCTCCGACAGATTCTGGACCGTGCACGGCAGATCAATCTAAAGCTGAACCAGTCAAAATGCAGGTTCCGGGTGCCTGAGGTCACATATGTTGGCCACATTTTCACGGCCCACGGGTTAAAGCCTGACCCGCTAAAGACCAGCGCCATCTCAGAGCTGCCTGCCCCGACAGATGTTATCAGTCTACAGCGCTTCCTGGGTATGGTCAACTACCTGGGCAAGTTTATCCCTGACCTCAGCGAGTTGAGCGCACCCCTGAGACAACTCACTAAAAAGGACATTGCTTGGTCATGGTTTCCACACCACCAGCAGGCGTTTGACCTGCTAAAGACGAAGCTGATCAGCACACCTACTCTGAAGTTCTTTGATATACTGCGTCCGGTCGTGGTTACTTGCGACGCTTCTCGTTTAGGACTGGGTGCTGCTTGCCTGCAGCCCCATGATGGTGATTCGCTGCAGCCTATCTCTTATGCCTCCAGGACCATGACGGACACAGAGCAGCGCTATGCGCAGATAGTGAAGGAGCTGCTGGCGGTGGTGTTCGCGTGTTCAAAGTTTAAGGACTTCCTCTTTGGCACCAGGTTCACCGTGGAGATGGATCACCAGCCACTGGTAACGATACTTAACAAGCCTATACACAGCGCTCCAGCCAGGCTACAGCGGATGATGCTGCAGCTACAGCGGTTTGACTTTAAAATCGTATATAAGAGGGGCACCGAGATGCATGTGGCTGACGCGCTGTCCCGGGCCCCCTGGACCTCCTGCGACCAGCACCCCTTCGAGCAGGCAGACCTACAGGTACTGAATGTAAACTTCGTCCCTTCAAAGCAACTACAGTGCCTGGTTGAGCATACCGCTAACGACCCCGACCTGCAACAGCTTGCTGCTGTCATTAAGCGCGGGTGGCCTACCAAACGGACTTCATTGCCTGCTAGCGTCCACCCCTATTTTTTGGTCCGCGATGAGTTGGTCCTCCGGGACGGTATTATTATCAAGGGACACAAAGTGGTCGTCCCTGCCTCGCTGCATGGCTTGTACTTCGATGCTGCCCACATGGGGCATCCCGGGGCAGATGCCACTATCTCGCATGCCCAGGAACAATATTACTGGCCGGGCATGGCAAAGTACACCAAGGCCAGGGTAGATTCCTGTCCGGACTGCAACTCTCTTGCCCCGCATCAGCAGAGACAGCCGCTTCTACAACAGCCTGCCCCTGACATGCCCTGGTCTTCACTGGCTGCCGATATTTTCGACTGGCGTGGGAAGCAGTACCTTGTGCTGGTAGACTCTTACTCAAATTGGTTCGAGGTGGACCTTCTCCCTGCCATCACCTCCGAGATGGTGATCAGTAAGCTACGCCGTCACTTTGCCACGTTTGGTTCCCCTGTTCGGTTGCAGACAGACAACGGCCGCCAGTTCACTAGCGCCGAATTTCAAGCTTTTGCTGCGAAGTGGAACTTCAATCATTTCACCAGCAGCCCGGAGTACCCGCAGAGCAATGGACTGGCTGAACGGGCGGTCCGCAGCGCAAAGCACTTGCTTGAACAATCCCGTCTCTCCACGGGGATTTCTATCAGGGTCTCCTGAACCTTCGGAATATTTCCAGAGATAGTACAATGCGATCCCCTGCCCAACGCCTCATGTCCCGAGTTATTCGCCCTCCGATGCCGATCGCCCAGCAGTCCCTGATGCCCAAAGTCCTGCAGCCTGCTGATGTCCAGCAACGAATTGCCCAGAAGCACGAAATCCAGCGCCGCTCGCACGACAAATCCTGCCGCCCCCTATCCCCACTGCTGCCTGGACAGGTCGTCCGTTTGCAGACGTCTACCGGTTTTTCCCGACTTGCCACCGTGGTCGGGTTCGACAGCGCGCCACGGTCCTACCTGGTGGATTTTGAGGGGACTGTATACCGACGCAGCCGCCAGCACCTGTTGGCGGTCAACGAGCCCAAACCACCTCCTGCGATTCCGTATACCCCTCCATCGCGTGTCGCGCCTTCCTCAACTAACTTACCCTCTGCTCCCTTTATGCCCCGGTCGGTCCGTTTGCCTCGGGCTCCTCCCCCTGCTCTTCCTGGGTTCGCTCCTCAGGCCCTGTTGTCTCCTGTCAGGTCTTCTCTCTCTCCGACCTGCTCATTCTACCCCTTCTGTTTCACCTGGCTCACCTGTGCCTCTCCGTTCCCCTTCCAAGCTTGGGTCTCCACCCACCTTCTCTCTCCCTCCTGTTTCTGTTCCTGTCCCTCCTCCTATTCTTTCGGGTGGGGAGGGTGAGGGTGCTGTGCGCACTCGCTCGGGTCGGATTGTAAAACCTCCGGCTCGATACGGAGAGTTTGCTTAGCTTTGCAGGTTCTGTATAACCAACCTGCCATTGCTGTAACTTGTTTAATTTGTAAGGGGAAGGATGTAGATGGTTTATGCATGCAACCTATAATGTAGCTACCTCATCACCACTAACCACGCCCCATCATATTAGTATAACTGTGGTATCCTCCCTTTGTTCCTCCCACTAGGTCCCAGTACGCCTGAAGGCTGGATGCAGTCAGTGCTGGGACGTGTGTGCCATGTGCTATAATAAACTCCTAGTAAAGGTTACAGTGTGTCAGCTACCACTCCTTTACACAAACATATTCATTTTTTTGCAACAGACATATTAAAGTTGCAGATTAGACATCTGAGTCCTTTTCACACTTGGTTCTTTCAAGGTATCCTATCATTCAATTGGAACAAAACTTACTGCAGAGGAGACTGGGAGAATATTCAGTATCCATTTAAAGGCAAGTTTATGCAAGTATTATTTTTAATAGATTCTAGCTTTTCATTCACCATTTTACTACCATTTGCTTGGCTGAGCAAGGCTCGAAATTACAGGCAATTGCAATATGTAACTCTGGTTATACACAAGTTATATCCTCAAGGTTTGCCATGCAGTTAAGCAGTGAAACTAATCTGGTCAGCTACTTGGCTGTAACAGAAGAGATTAGCCTGAGGAGACCACGGTGGATTTACATAATTATACAATCATACAGCCACAGAGTATAGGCTGACATTCAGGGGCATGATCAGCTCTGACATTGGTCAGTAGGCCAACTCCCCTGGTGTGAGCATATGATGAGCGTTTGGCAGCACTGGGCCTCT
This sequence comes from Amblyraja radiata, assembly GCF_010909765.2. NCBI lineage: Eukaryota > Metazoa > Chordata > Chondrichthyes > Rajiformes > Rajidae > Amblyraja > Amblyraja radiata. The sequence continues at coordinate 65,252,795 of NC_045959.1, forward strand.
ACTCGCTGGCGTTTAGAAGGTTGAGGGAGGACCTCATTGAAACTTACAGAATAATGAAAGGCAACATAAACTAAACAGTGTGGGGGGTGGAGTCAACAATGTGGAAATCTATGCATGCAGATAACTGGAAGAGAGTGTAGGAAAGATCACGTTTAAACTAACAGGGCAGAGGGATGGGAACCAATGCAAGGAGACAGAGGGATATAAAAGGAGGACAGAAGCAAAAGGTAGAAGGGAGATAAGAAAAACAAACTTGAAAGCTTTGTGCCTTAATGCGACGAGCAGTCGCAATAAGGTGGATGAATTGAATGTGCAGTTGGTAGTTAAGGAACATGATATAGTTGGAATTACAGACATGGCTCCAGGGTGACCAAGGCTGGGAGCAAAACCTGCAGGGGTATTCAATATTCAGGAAGGATAGACAGAAAGAAAGAGGAGGTAGGGTGGCATTGCTGGTTAAAGAGGAGATTAATGCAATAACAAGGAGAGACATTAGCTTGGATGTTGTAGATTAGGTATGGGTAGAACTGTGAAATAGCCAAGGGCATAAAATGCTTGTTGCAGTGTATACAGATCAGCAAACATCAGTAGGGAGGTTGGGGATAGCATCAAACAGGAAATTAGGGATGCGTGTAGCAAAGGTACAGCGGTTATCGTGGGTGACTTTAATCTACTGGGCCAACCAAATTGGTAGCGGCACTGAGGAGGAGGATTTTCTGGAATGTATACTGGATGGTTTTTTAAAACAAGATGTAGAAGAACCAGCTAGAGGACAGGTCATCCTAGACTGGGTATTGTGTAATGAGGAAGGATTAGTTTGCGATCTTGTTGCGCAAAGCTCCTTTGGCAACAGTGACCATAATATGGTGGAATTCTGCATTAGGATGGACAGTGACACGGTTAATTCAGATAATAGGGTTCTGAACTTGAAGAAAGGAGCCTTTGAAGGTATGAGACGGGAATTGGCTGGGATAGACTGGCAAATTATACTTAAAGGGTTGACGGTGGAGATGCAATGGCAAAGATTTAAAGACCGCATGGATGAACTCCAAAAATTGTTCATCCCTGTCTGACGAAAAAAGAAAATGGGGAAGGTGGCTCATCTGTGGCTAACGTGGGAAATCAAGGATTGTGTTAAATCCAAGGAAAAGGCATATAAATTGGCCAGAGGATGCGGCAAACCAGAGGACTGGGAGAAATTTAGAACTCAACAGAGGAGGACAAAAGGGTTAATTAAGAGGGGGGAAAAGAGCATGAAAGAATATAAAAAACTGACTCTAAAAGCTTCCTTAGTTATATAAAAAGGAAAAGATTAGTGAAAAATGTAGGTCCCGTAAGGGGCTGTCCCACTTGGGCGACCCAATTGGCGAGTTTAGAAGAGCTTGAAAAAATGACGTTGAAGACCTCCTTCGACTATGTTGAAGACCAGCTTCGACCAGCTACGACCAGCTACGACTAACTTCGGGAAAATTGGATACCGAATAGTGGAGAGTGAAGACGACCTCCTTCAATCTTCTTCGACCTCCCTTCGACCTCCCTTCGACCTCCCTTCGACAATGATGAAGACTATCTACGACTACCTTCGACTACCTTCGACTACCCTTGATTGCCTACAACTAACATGCCGACCTACTACGACGACTAAACCTACGAGTAAAAAAAGTATCGATTTTTTTCCACGGCGACCTTTTTTTACTCGCGGGCATTTTTTACATTATGAAAAAATCGCCGCGACCTAGCTGAGGCCTCGAGTACGTGGAGACCACTCTCGAGCATGAAGGAGAGTTACGAAGACCTTCTACGACCTTGTGTCGACCATGCCGCGAGTATGAGTCGAGGGCAAATCGCCGAAACTCGCGGATTAGGTCGCCCAAGTGGGACAGACCCTTTACAATAGGAGACATGTGAATTTACAATGGGAAACAAGGAAATGGCAGAACAGTTAAATACTTTGGTTCCATCTTCACTATGGAAGACACAAATAATCTCACAGAAATACTAGGGGACCGAGGATCTAGTGGGAGGGAGGAACTGAAGGGCATCCACATTAGTCAGGAAATGGTGTTAGGTAAATTGGTGGGACTGAAGGTGGATAAATCCCCAGGGCCTGATGGTCTGCATCCCAGAGTAATCAAGGAGGAGGACCTAGAAATCGTGGATGCATTGGTGATCATTTTTCAATGTTCTCTCGACTCTGGATCAGTTCCTGTGGACTGGAGAGTAGCCAATGTTACCCCACCTTTTAAGAAAGGAGGGAGAGAGAAAACGAGGAATTATGGACCAGTGAGGATCATGCTTTTTTTTTTTGCTTTAAAAAAAAAAAATTTTATTAGAAGCAATGTACAGTAGTATAGACCGTGGCATATGACAAAATACATTTAATGTACATCTTCTATTTTAAATTTAACAAGAGAAAAATAGAACAAGAGAGAAAGAACGAAAAAGAGAGAGAGTGAAAGAAATAGTGATGTGTAAACCCCTAGACTAGCATAGTGCAGTCCAGGAGTGAACGAGTGGAAGCCTATAGAAGAGTAAGAAGTCAAAAATAAAAAATAGTAAAGAAAAAGAGAGAAAAAAAAAGACCCTTATGTGTTGATATACCTGCTTCATTTCATCACCCTGTTCGTGAATCGGTTTAATTCCAGAGTTGTGTTGCACCATACTATACTTGAAATGAATCAATAAAGGGAGACCATATCTTTAAAAATTGCTCTGATTTTCCTGCTAAGACGAGTCTCATATCTTCAAGATGTAGCGTCTCAGACATGCTTGTGATCCACATTTTAAGCGTTGGGGTAGATGCATTTTTCCAAAATTTAATTATAAGGTTTTTTGCCATTATCAAGCTGTAGTTGAGGAAACGTCTTTGAAATATTGATAGCTCAGAGCAGGCACATGTTGTTCCAAAAATAATCAATTCTCTATTGGGGTCCAGTTTTGTTTTTAATAATTTTGAGAAGATTTCAAAGATTTCTTTCCAAAATTTATGGAGTTTTATGCAAGAGGCGAAGGAGTGTGTTATAGTTGCTTCTTGGGATAAACATTTGTCGCTGATGGGAGATACATTTGGGAACATTTTGTTCAGTTTAGTTTTTGAGTAATATAGTCTATGTAGTATATTAATGTAGTATTGGATTAGAATATGTCTTACATTAATCAAACAGTTATGTACATATAGAAGATATTTTTCCCATCTGTCTGGGAATTTTTAAACTTAATTCCTGTTCCAACTCTCTTCTAATTACATCTGACGATGGAATTTCTATACTTAGAATGATATTGTACAAGTATGATATTAAATTATTTGATTCTGCGTTTCTGTTCATACCTTCATCTAATATATCTGGCAGCAGAGTTTGATATTCGTGGGTATATTTTTTCAAGTAATCTCGAATTTGAAGATATCTAAAATATTGATTCAGATTGTATTTGGATTGTAATTTCTGAAATGATAAAAGGTTTCCCATTTCGTAAAAATCTCCAACCTTTTTAATTCCTAGTCTTTCACAGTGGCTAAACGTTTTATCTATAATTGATGTAGACGGGTTATTAGCTATTGGAGAAAGAAGAGATAGATTTCTTAATTTAAGTTTTATTTGTCTCCAAATTCGTAAAGTACTATGAATAATCGGGTTTTTCTTGTATATTGTATTCTTCAACTTTATTGGGGAGAGAAGGATCGAGCCTATGTTAAAAGGCGAACAATCCTCTCTCTCCATTACTAACCACTCTACCTGTTGACCTGAATTGTCCAACCAGTGAATTACCATGGGGAACATGCTTGAGTCGATTGTTAAGAGATGTTATAACAGCTCATTTGGAAAGTAGTGACAGGTTCGTTCAAAGTCAGCATGGATATATGAATGGGAAATCATGCTTGACTAATCTTCTGGAATTTTTTGAGGATGTAACAAGTAGAATAGATAAGGGAGAGCCAGTGGATGTGGTGCATCTGGACTTTCAAAAAGCCTTTGACAATGTCCCACACAAGAGATTAATGTGCAAAATTAGAGCATATGGTATTGGGGTAGGGTATTGACATGGATAGAACTGGATAGACATGGAACTGGTTGGCAGACAGGAAGCAAAGTGTAGGAATTAACGGGTCCTTTTCAGAATGGCAGGCAGTGCTGGGACACCAGTTATTTACAATATATATTAACGATTTAGACGAGGGAATTAAATGTGACATCCCCAAGTTTGTGGATGACACAAAACTGGGCAGTGTGAGCCGTGATGAGGATGCTATGAAGCTGCAGGGTGACTTGGATAGTCAAGAGTCAAGAGTGTTTTATTGTCATATGTCCCAGATAGGACAATGAAATTCTTACTTGCTGCAGCAGAACAGAATATGGAAACATAGTGCATAACGAAAGAAGAAAAAAAGTTCAGTGTATATATACACATACATACATCTATCTATATTACTAAAAGTCTGATCTTGACTGCTTTTGGCTCACTGTGCGGTGATTTCCGAGAGAACGCTGCCACCTACGGCTGTCATTTTTGGCCACCTCGCTCAGAGCCCCCTCCGCCTTCCTGCACCAGAGGATTTTTCCCATCGATGATAAATCAGAGAGATATTAATGTTTTTTTTTAAATTGCCATTCTCTCTGCTGCCCCTGCTGGAGGGAGGGGGAGGGACTATAAAACCCGGAAGTGGTGTGCCTCACTCAGTCTCTGCAAGATGGAGGAAGCCAGAGGGTCATTGTGTCTGAGCTCTGAATAACACTGAACACATGTCTACACAACTGTGAGTGCCCTTAATGTGGTTTGAAAATGAAAATATGGTTGGTTTGAAGTAAACAGGCACTGCATGAAAATGGTTGTTTGTGGGGTTTGGGTTGAAGTGAAAAGGCACTGTATGCAAATGGTTGTTTGGGGGGTTTGGGTTGAAGTGAAAAGGCACTGCATGCAAATGGTTGATTGGGGGGTTAGGGTTGAAGTGAAAATGCACTGCATGCAAATGGCTGTTTGGGGGGTTTGGGTTGAAGTGAAAAGGCACTGCATGCAAATGGCTGTTTGGGGTGTTTGGGTTGAAGTGAAAAGGCACTGCATGCAAATGGTTGTTTGGGTTGAAGTGAAAAGGCATTGCATGCAAATGGTTGTTTGGGAGGTTTGGATTGAAGTGAAAAGGCACTGCATGCAAATGGTTGTTTGGTGGGTTTGGGTTGAAGTGAAAAGGCACTGCATGCAAATGGTTGTTTGGGGGGTTTGGGTTGAAGTGAAAAGGCACTGCATGCAAATGGTTGTTTGCCAAAACTTGACAACTTCCTGTTTGCGCTATATTGATTTTTGATAAAACGCTACAACTTATGGCTGTGATTTTTGGCCATCTTACTCAGTCCCCCTCTGCTCATCAGGTGCAGAGGATTCTTCCCATCAATGAAAAACAAAAGTGTTATTAGTGTTTAAAAAATGTTGTGAATCTCTCTCCTGTCAATCACACCATGAAGGCCACACCTGTTCCAGTGGGAGGGGGAGGGATTATAAAACCTAGAAGTGTGGGTGTGGCTCAGTCTCTGCATGATGGGGGAGGGAGAGGTCACGAATCAGTTTGAGCTGTGAATCAAGTGAACACACTGAATGTCTACTGAACTGTGAGTGTGGTGTTTTGTGTGGTTTTATGGTGGTTTCACCCTGCTTGAAATAGTATGAAACTGCATTTGAATGTGGTGGCCTTGCACAAAATGGTATGAAACTGCATTTGAATGTGGTGTCGTTGCACCCTGCATGAAATGGTATGAAACTGCATTTGAATTTGGTGGCCTTGCACCCTCCTTGAAATGGTATGAAACTGCACTTGAATTTGGTGGCCTTGCACCATGCTTGAAGTGGTATGAAACTGCACTTGAATTTGGTGGTCTTGCACCCTGCTTGAAGTGGTATGAAACTGCACTTGAATTTGGTGGCCTTGCACCCTGCTCGAAGAGGTAAGAAACTGCACTTGAATTTTGTGGCCTTGCACCCTGCTCGAAGAGGTAAGAAACTGCACTTGAATTTAGTGGCCTTGCACCCTGCTTGAAATGGTAGGAAAATGGATTTGAATTTGGAGGCCTTGCACTCTGCTTGGAATGGAATAACCGTGAGTCAACTCACCCCTCCCCACACCCTCCCCCGCCCCTCCCCCCACTGGCCACCAATATTGGAATTGGTGGAGAGGTGGAATATTACGTAGGGGGACCAGCCCTCCCGTGTGAACATGGGACCCAAAGGGTCCCACTTAGTCTAGTATCTATATCACTAAAAGTCTGTTCTTGACCGGTTTTGGCCATCTGTGCTGCGATTTCCGAGAGAACGCCGCCACCTACGGCCGTCATTTTTGGTCACCTTGCTTAGAGCCTCCCTCCGCCATATGTGTCCGGAGGATTTTTCCTGTCGATGAAAAATGACAGAGATATTAATGTTTTTACAAAATTCCCCATTCTCTCTGCTGCCCCCGCTGGAGGCAGGGGAAGGGACTATAAAACCAGGAAGTGGTGTGCCTCAATTAGTCTCTGCATGCTGGAGCTCTGTCAATTAGTCTCTGTCACTCTGAGCTCTGAATGACACTGAACAAATGTCAACAGCACTGTGAGTACCCTTAATTTGGTTTGAAAATGAAAATATAGTTAGTTTGAAGTAAAAAAGCACTGCCTGCAAATGGTTGTTTGGGTTGAATTAAAAAGGCACTCTCTCTCTCCCCTCCTCTCTCTCCCTACCTCTCTCTCTCCCTACCCCTCTCTCTTTCACCCTCTCCCTCTCTCTATTCCCCCTCTCCTCTCCCCCCCTCCTCTCTTCCCCCGTCTCCTCTCCCCCCTCTCCTCTCTCCCCCCTCTCCTCTCTCCCCCCTCTCCTCTCTCCCCCCTTTCCTCTCTCTCCCTCTCCTCTCTCCTCCCCCCCTCTCTCCTCTCTCCCCCTCTCTCCACTCCCCCCTCGCTCCTCTCCCCCCCTCTCTCCTCTCCCCCCCTCTCTCCTCTCCCCCCTCTCTCCTCTCCCGCTCCTCCTCCCCCTCCTCCTCTCCCCCCCTCTCCTCTCCCCCCTCTCCTCTCCCCCCTCTCCTCTCCCCCCCTCTCCTCTCCCCCTCCTCTCCCCTCTCCTCTCCCCCCTCTCCTCTCCCCCCCTCCTCTACCCCCCTCTCCTCTCCCCCCCTCCCCCCCTATCTCTCTCTCCCCTTTTTCCTCCCCTCCATCCCCTCCCCCACCATCCCTCCCCTAAATCCCCCCCCCTCCACACACCCATACCCCCTTCCCTCCACCCTCCCTCCCCTCCCTGCTCCCCACCTCTCCCCTCCCCTCATCTCACCCCCTCTCAGCACAACCTCTTCTCTCCCCTATCCCCCCCTCCCCCCTCTCTAACTCCCTCCTCTCATCCTCCCCCCTCCCACCTCTCTCGCCCCTCTCCTCCCCCCCTCTTCTCTCGGTCTCGCCTCGTCTCTCGCTCTCTCATCTCCTCTCTCTCGTCATCGGTCCTCTCCTCTCCTCTCTCGCTCTCTCTCCGCTCAACTCTCTCCTCCTCTCTATCTCTCTCTCCTCTCTCGCTCTCTATCTCTCTCTCTCTGCCGACTCTCTCTCTCTCTCAGTCTCTCTCTCTCTTCTCCGTGCTCTAACTCTTCTCTCTCTCTCTCTCTCTCTCTCTCCCCCCTCCCCTCCACACCCCTACCCTCTTCCCTCCACCTTCCCCCTCCATCCCCATCCCTGCTCCCCACCTCCCCACCTCTCCCCCTCACCCCCCTCTCAGCACCCCCTATATCTCCCCCTCACTCTCACCCTCTCTCTCTCCTCCCCTCCTCCCCCACCTTTCCCCCCCCACCCCCCCCCCCCCCCCCCCCCCCCCCCCCTCTCTAGATGTGACTGCAAGTTGGGGGCTATGCGTCAGTAGATAGGGTGGTTATGGGGTAAAAGGAGCAAATTAATAATATTAATATAATATCAAGGGGGGTAATTAGCGTGAGTGCGGGAGGGGGGATAGTTAGTGTGTGACGCTGCATGCCGCACGTTGGGGGAACTTGGTCTAGTATATTACTAAAAGTCTGATCTTGACCGCTTTTGGCCCACTGTGCTGCGATTTCCGAGAGAATGACGCGACCTACGGCCGTCATTTTTGGCCACCTCGCTTAGAGCCTCCCTCCGCTTTCCTGGACCGGAGGATTTTTCCCATCGATGACAAATCAGAGAGATATTAATGGTTTTTTTTTAAATCACCATTCTCTCTGCTGCCCCTGCTGGAGGGAGGAGGGACTATAAAACCAGGAAGTGGTGTGCCTCACTCAGTCTCTGCAAGATGGATGAAGCCAAAGGGTCACGTCTCTCTGAGCTCTGAATAACACTGAACACATGTCTACTCAACTGTGTCCCCTTAATGTGGTTTGAAAATTAAAATATGGTTTGTTTGAAGTAAAAAGGCACTGCCTGCAAATGGTTGTTTGGGTGCTTTGGCGAAGTTAAAAGGCGCTACTTACTGCAAATGGTGGCTTGGGTGCGTTGGCTTGAAGTTGAAAGACACTACTTACTGCAAATGGTGGCGAGTGCTTTGGCTTGAAGTTGAAAGGCACTACTTACTGCAAATGGTGGGTTGGGTGCTTTGGCTTGAAGTTGAAAGGCACTACTTACTGCAAATGGTGACTTGGGGGCTTTGGCGTGAAGTTGAAAGGCACTACTTACTGCAAATGGTGGCTTGGGTGCTTTGGCTTGAAGTTGAAAGGCACTACTTACTACAAATGGTGGCTTGGGTGCTTTGGCTTGAGTTGAAAGGCACTAACTGCAAATGGTGGCTTGGGTGCTTTGGCTTGAAGTTGAAAGGCACTACTTATTGCAAATGGTGGCTTGGGTGCTTTGGCTTGAAGTTAAAAGCACTACTTACTGCAAATGGTGGCGGGTGCTTTGGCTTGAAGTTGAAATGCACTACTTACTGCAATGGTGTCTTGGGAGCTTTGGCTTGAAGTTGAAAGGCACTACTTACTGCAAATGGTGGCTTGGGTGCTTTGGCTTGAGGTTAAAAGGCACTACTTACTGCAAATGGTGGCTTGGGTGCTATGGCTTGAAGTTAAAAGGCACTACTTATTGCAAATGGTGGCGGGTGCTTTAGCTTGAAGTTGAAAGGCACTACTTACTGCAAATGGCGGCTTGGGTGCTTTGGCTTGAAGTTGAAAGGCACTACTTACTGCAAATGGCGGTGTGGGTGCTTTGGCTTGAAGTTAAAAGGCACTACTGCAAATACACTTACTTCCTGTTTGCACTGTATATTGATTTTAGATAAAACGCTACCACTTGCGGCTGTGATTTTTGGCCATCTTACTCAGTCCCCCTCTGCTCAGCAGGCGCAGAGAATTCTTCCCATGAAGTGGTATGAAACTGCACTGAATTTGGTGGCCTTGCACCCTGTTGAAAGTGGTATGACACTACACTTGAATTTGGTGGCCTTGGATCCAGCTTGAAGTGGTATGAAACTGCACTTGAATTTGGTGGCCTTGCACCCTGCTTGAAGTGGTAGGAAACTGCACTTGAATTTGGTGGCCTTGCACCCTGCTCAAAGTGGTAAGAAACTGCATTTGAATTTGGTGTCCTTGCACTCTGCTTGAAATGGTAGGAAAATGGATTTGAACTTGGTGGTCTTGCACCCTGCTTGAAATGGAATTTCAAGGAATAGCCATGAGTCAACTGCCAGCCCACCAGCCGTGAGTGAGCTGCCAGCAGATCAGGCTTGAGGGACTGAGATGCCACCCCAAGAACCCATACCAGCGCTCCAGAAAGTCCCCCCCACTGGCCACCAATATTGGAATTGGTGGAGAGGTGGAATATTGCGTCGGGGGACCAGCCCTCCCGTGTTAACATGGGACCCAACGGGTCCCACTTAGTCTAGTACTCAATAAATATCAAATATAGTGCAATAATAATAATAGTCTGTTGCAGTTCAGAGCTTATTTGTTGTAGTGTTTAATAGCCTGATGGCTGTAGAGAAGAAGCTGTTCCTGAACCCGGACGTTACAGTTTTCAGGCTCCTGTACCTTCTTCCAGATGGCAATGGTGAGATAAGTGTGTGTCCAGGATTGTGTGGGTCTTTGATGATGTTGGCTGACTTTTTGAGACAACAACTTCGATAGATCCCTTCGATGGTGGGGAGGTCAAAGCCGATGATGAAATGGGCAGTGGTCACAACTTTTTGCAGTCTTTTCTGTTCCAGGACGTTCAAGTTGCCGAACAAGGCCACGATGTATGCTCTCTACTGTGCACCTGTAGAAGTTCAGGAGAATCCTCTTTGACATGCTGAATCTCCGTAATATTCTCAAGAAGTAGAGTCGCTGATGTGCCTTCTTTATAATTGCATCAGTGGCTGGGTCCAGGAAAGATCTTCGGAAATATGCATGCCCAGGAATTTGAAGTTTTTGACCCTCTCCACCATCATCTCATTGATGTAAGCAAGATTGTGGGTCCTCATCCTTCCCCTACCAAAGTCCACAATCAGTTCCTTGGTTTTACTGTTGTTGAGAGCCAGGTTGTTGTACTGGCACCATTTGGTCAATCGGTCGATGCATGGCAGATGCAGCATAATGTGGATAAATGAGAGGGTTATCCACTTTGGTGGCAAGAACAGGAAGGTAGATTGTTATCTGAATGGTGTCATATTAGGATAAGGGGAGGTGCAACGAGACCTGGGTGTGCTTGTACATCAGTCACTGAAAGTAAGCATGCAGGTGCAGCAGGCAGTGAAGAAATCTAATGGCATGTTGGCCTTCATTGAGAGAGGATTTGAGTTTAGGAGCAAGGAGGTCCTACTGCAATTGTGCAGGGCCCTGGTGAGACCACACCTGGGGTACTGTGTGCAATTTTGGTCTCCTAATTTGAGGAAGGACATTATTGCTATTACCAGGTTACTTCCCGGGATGGCAGGACTAACATATGATGAAAGAATGGGTCGTCTGGGCTTGTATTCACTAGAATGTAGACGGATGAGAGGGGATCTTATAGAAACATATTAAATTCTTAAAGGAATTAAATTCAGTCCCTTGCAAGGGGTGACATTGAAACAGGAAATGTGGAGTCAGTATAGATAGATCTAAGGAATTGTAAGGGTAAAAAGACCCTAATGGGACTTATCTACAGGCCCCCAAACAGTAGCCTGGATATAGGGTGCATGTTGAATCAAGAGTTAAAATAGGCATGTCGTAAAGGTAATGCTACTGTTGTTATGGGAAATTTCAACATGCAGGTAGACTGGGAAAATCAGGTTGGTACTAGACCCCAAGAAAGGGAGTTAGTGGAGTGCCTCCGTGATGGATTCTTAGAGCGGCTTCAAATGGAGCCTACCAGAGAGAAGGTAATTCCGAATTTAGTGTTGAGTAATGAACTGGATTTGATAAGGCAATTTGAGGTTAAGGAATCATTAGGAGGTAGTGACCATAATATAATAAGTTTTAATCTACAATTTGAGAGGGAGAAGGGTAAATTGGAGGTGTTAGTATTACAGTTGAACAAAGGGGACTATGGAGCCATGAGGGAGGAGCTGGCCAAAGTTGACTGGAAAGATACCCTAGCAGGGATAACAATGGAACAACAATGGCAGGTATTTCTGGGAATAATACAGAAGGTGCAGGATCAGATCATTCCAAAGAGGAAAAAAGATTCCAAGGGTAGTAAGGGGCGACCGTGGCTGACAAGGCAAGTCAGGGACAGTATAAAAAATAAAGGAGAAGAAGTACAAAGTAGCAAAGATGAGTGGGAATCCAGAGGATTGGGTAATGTTTAAAGTGCAACAGCAGAGAACTAAAAAGGCCATACGGGAAGAAAAAACGAGGAACAAAGATAAGCTAGCCAAGAATATACAGGAGGATAGTAAAAGCTTATTTAAGTATGTGTAGAGGAAAAAATTAGTTAAGACCAAAGTTGGACCCTTTAAGACTGAAAAAGGAGAATTACATAGGGAACAAGGAAATGGCAGATGAGTTGAACAGGTACTTTGGATCCGTCTTCACTAAGGAGGACACAAACAATCTTCCTGATATAGTAGTGATCAGAGGATCTGAGGTGACGGAAGAACTGAAGGAAATCCACATTAGGCAGGAAATGGTGCTGGGTAGACTGATGGGACTGAAGGCTGATAAATCCCCAGGGCCTGATGGTCTGCATCCCAGGGTACTTAAGGAAGTGGCTCCAGAAATTGTGGATGCATTGGTGTTCATTTTCCAATGTTCTATAGATTCAGGATCAGTTCCTGTGGATTGGAGGGTAGCTAATGTTATCCCACTTTTTAAGAAAGGTGGGAGAGAAAAAACAGGGAATTATAGACCAGTTAGCCTGAAGTCGGTGGTGGGGAAGATGCTGGTGTCAATCATAAAAGATGAAATAGCGAGACATTTGGATAGCAGTAACAGGATTGGTCCGAGTCAGCATGGATTTATGAAGGGGAAATCAGGCTTGACTAATCTTCTGGAATTTTTTGAGGATGTAACTAGGAAAATGGACAAGAGAGAGCCAGTGGATGTAGTGTACCTGGACTTTCAGGAAGCATTTGATAAGGCCCCACATAACAGATTAGTAGGCAAAATTAGGGCACATGGTATTGGGGGTAGAGTGCTAACATGTATAGAAAATTGGTTGGCAGACAGGAAATAAAGAGCAGAAATTAACGGGTCCCTTTCAGAATGGCAGGCAGTGACTAGTGGGGTACCGCAAGGCTCGGTGCTGGAACCGCAGCAATTTACAATATACATCAATGATTTAGATGAAGGGATTCAAAGTAACATTTGCAAATTTGCAGATGACACAAAGCTGGGTGGAAATGTGAACTGTGAGGAGGATGTTATGAGAATGCAGGGTGACTTGGACAGGTTGGATGAGTGGGCAGATGCATGTTTAATGTGGATAAATGTGAGGTTATATTCTTTGGTAGCAAAAGTAGGAAGGCAGATTATTATCTAGGTGTCAAGTTGGAAATAGGGTTAGTACAATGGGATCTGGGGGTCCTTGTTCATCAGTCAATGAAAGTAAGCATGCAGGTACAGCAGGCAGTGAAGAAAGCGAATGGCATGTTGGCCTTCATAACAAGAGGAGTTGTGTATTGGAGCAAAGAGGTCCTTCTGCAGTTGCACAGGGCCCTAGTGAGACCACACATGGAGTATTGTGTGCAGTTTTGGTCTCCAAATATGAGGAAGGACATTCTTGCTATTGAGGGAGTGCAGCGTAGGTTCACAAGGTTAATTCCCGGGATGGCGTCACTGTCATATGTTGAAAGAATGGAGCGGCTGGGTTGTATACTGGAATTTATAAGGATGAGAGGGATTCTTATTGAAACATATAGGATTATTAAGTGTTTGGACACGCTAGAGGCAGGAAACATGTTCCCAATGTTGGGGGAGTCCAGAACCAGAGGCCACAGTTTAAGAATAAGGGGTAAGCCCTTTAGAATGGACATGAGGAAACACTTTTTCACACAGAGAGTTGTGAGTCTGTGGAATTCTCTGCCTCAGAGGGCGGTGGAGGCCGGTTCTCTGGATACTTTCAAGAGAGAGCTAGATAGGGCTCTAAAAGATAGCGGAGTCAGGGGATATGGGGAAAAGGCAGGAACGGGATACTGATTATGGTTGATCAACCATGATCACATTGATTGGCGGCGCTGGCTCAAAGGGCCAAATGGCCTACTCCTGCACCTATTGTCTATTAAAATTAAAAGAACAAAGGAGGTCCCAGCATGGGGGAACTACCATGAGGTGGGGAGGGGGAAGAACAAAGGAAGACAGTGTGGAGGAGGCGGTTCAAACAAAGGAGGACCTGGCACGGGATACTTTGTAACAGGACTGTAAAGGAGTGAAGTCTAACACACTGTAACCTTTACTGAGTCCTTTATTATAGCACATGGTACACACGTCCCAGCACTGACTGCATCTAGTCTTCAGGCATGCTGGAACCAACAGGGAGGAACAAAGGGAGGATCTCACAGTTATACTGATATGGGTAGGCGTGGTTAGTGGTATTGTGGTAGCTACGTTATAGGTTGCATGCATAAACCATCTACATCCTTCCCCTTAGGAAATTAAGAAATCAAAGATACAACAGTGGCAGGGAGATTATACAAAACCTGCAAATCTAAACGAAATCACCGTAACGGTCAGGAGGTCTGACAACCCGACCCGAGCGGGTGCGCATGGCACCCTCACCCTCCCCACCCGAAAGAAGAGGAGGAGGAGCAGGAACAGCTGGAATGGAGAACGCAGGCGGAGACTCAGCCTGGAATGCGGAAGGGGAGCCGACCGGCACAGGAGAGCCTGGGGAAGGGGACTGCGCAGGAGAGATCGGAGCAGGCGGTGAGAGAGGAGCGCGGGATGGGGAGGAGCGGACAGGGGTTGAGAAACCCGGAGGAGCATGGTGAGGGGACCGCGGCGAATGGGCAGATGGGGGCATGCGAGTCGAGGGGTAGTTAGTGGGAGCAGGCTCGAATCGCAACCGAGGAGCATGCGGGGCCGCAGGGGATGGCTTAGGCTCGTTGACAGCCAGCAGGTGCTGGCAGCTGCGGCGATAGATAGTCCCTTCAAAGTCCACCAAGTAGGACCGTGGCGAATTGTCCACCCCGACCACGGTTGCGAGTTGGGAGAAACCGGTGGAAGTCTGCAAACGAACGACCTGGCCAGGCAGCAGAGGTGAGAGGGGGCGGCAGGACTTGTCATGGGAGCGGCGCTGAACTTCATGCCGTTGAGCAATCCGTTGCTGGACAGCAGCAGGCTGAAGGACCTTTGGCACCAAGGATTGTTGTGCGATCGGCATCGGAGGGCGAAGAACGCGTGACATCAGACGTTGAGCAGGGGATCGCATGGTATTGTCCCTGGAAATGTTACGGAGGTTTAACAAGCCCTGGTAGAAATCACTGTTGGAGAGACGAGACTGTTCAAGCAAGGTCTTGGCGCTGCGGACAGCACGTTCGGCCAGGCCATTGCTCTGCGGGTATTCTGGGCTGCTGGTGAAATGAGTGAAGTTCCACTTCACGGCAAAAGCTTTGAACTCAGCGCTGGTGAACTGACGGCCGTTGTCGGTCTGTAAACGGACCGGGGACACAAAGGTGGCGAAGTGTCGGCGCAGCTTACTGAGGACCATCTCAGAAGTGATGGCAGGGAGAAGGTCCACTTCGAACCAGTTCAAGTAAGAATCAACCAACACGAGGTATTGCTTACCACGCCAATCAAAAATGTCTGCGGCCAGCGATGACCAGGGCATGTCAGGGGCCGGCTGTTGTAGAAGCGGCTGGCGCTGCTGGTGAGGGGCAAGAGAGTTGCAATCAGGGCAGGAGGCTACACGGGCCTTAATGTACTTTGCCATGCCAGGCCAATAGTATTGTTCTTGGGCATGTGAGACTGTGGCATCGGCTCCTGGGTGCCCCATGTGGGCAGCGGTGTAGTACGAGGCATACAGGGAGGCAGGGACGACCACCTTGTGACCCTTGATGATGATGCCGTCCCGGAGCACCAGTTCATCGCGAACCAGAAAGAAAGGAAGTACACCCGCAGGCAACGAGGTGCGCTCGTCGGGCCACCCGCGCCTGATGACAGCAGCAAGCTGTTGCAGATCGGGGTCGTTGGCAGTGTGCTCAACCAGGCACTGCAGCTGTTTGGAGGGAACGAAATTGACGTTGAGAACCTGCAAGTCCTCCTGTTCGTAGGGATGTCTGTCGCAGGAGGACCGGGGGGCTCTGGACAGGGCGTCAGCCACGTGCATCTCAGTGCCCTTCTTGTACACGATCTTGAAGTCGAACCGCTGTAGTTGCAGCATCATCCGCTGCAGTCTGGCCGGGGCGATGTGGATTGGCTTGTTGAGGATAGTCACTAAAGGTTGATGTTCCGTCTCGATAGTGAACCTGGCACCGAAAAGGAAGTCCTTAAATTTGGAGCAGGCAAACACAACCGCCAGAAGCTCCTTCTCTATTTGAGCATAGCGCTGCTCGGTGTCCGTCATAGTCCGCGAGGCATAGGATATGGGCTGCAGCGAGCCATCACCATAGAGCTGCAGGCAGGCAGCACCGAGTCCAAAACGGGAAGCATCGCACGTCACCACGATTGGACGCTGCAGATTGAAGAACCGAAGAGTCGGTGTGCTGATCAGCTTCGTTTTGAGGAGATCGAAAGCCTGCTGGTGTTGGGGAAACCATGACCAGGCGATGTCCTTCTTTGTCAGTTGCCTCAGAGGCGCGCTCAGATCGCTGAGGTTCGGGATAAACTTGCCCAGGTAATTGACCATACCCAGGAACCGCTGCAGGCTGGTAACATCAGTCGGGGCAGGCAGCTCGGAGATAGCGTTTGTCTTCTGCGGATCAGGTTTCAGCCCGCGGGACGTGAAAATGTGGCCAACATATGGCACCTCAGCTACACGAAACCTGCATTTAGACGGGTTCAGCTTTAGGTTGATCTGGCGAGCGCGGTCAAGAATCCATCGGAGGTTGCGATCATGCTCAGCAGCATCTCTCCCATAAACAAGAATGTCATCCACAATAATGGCACACGGCAGACCGGCAAACAGTTGCTCCATGGAGCGCTGAAACACCTCGCTAGCAGAGTTGATGCCGAACGGCATTCGTAAAAACTTGAACCATCCGAAGGGTGTACTAAAAGTAGTTAAGTCTGAGGAGCGTTTGTCCAGAGGTATTTGCCAAAATGAGCTTCTGGCATCGAGGACCGAAAACACTGTGGCCTGACCGACCTGGGCAGCAACATCTTCTACAGTCCGCATAGGGTAGTGGGGACGTTTTATAGCCATATTTAAATCCTTGGGGTTGATGCACACCCGTATTTCGTTCTTACCCTTCTTCATGGTGGCCTCATCAGCAACAACGATGAGTCGGCCTACAGGGAGGAGGTCCAGCACTTAGCAGCATGGTGCGCTGACAACAACCTGGCCCTTAACTCCAAGAAGACCAAGGAGCTCATTGTAGAATTCAGGAAGTCCAGGGGCGGCACGCACACCCCCATCCACATTAACGGGACGGAGGTGGAACGTGTTTCTAGCTTCAGGTTCCTCGGTGTTAACATCTCTGATTACCTCTCTTGGACCCACAATACCTCAACTCTGATCAAGAAGGCTCACCAGCGTCTCTTCTTCCTGAGGAGACTGAAGAAGGTCCATCTGTCTCCTCAGATCCTGGTGAACTTCTACCGCTGCACCATCGAGGGCATCCTTACCAACTGTATCACAGTATGGTATGGCAACTGCTCTGTCTCCGACCGGAAGGCATTGCAGAGGGTGGTGAAAATTGCCCAACGCATCACCGGTTCCTCGCTCCCCTCCATTGAGTCTGTCCAAAGCAAGCGTTGTCTGCGGAGGGCGCTCAGCATCGCCAAGGACTGCTCTCACCCCAACCATGGACTGTTTACCTTCCTACCATCCGGGAGGCGCTACAGGTCTCTCCGTTGCCGGACCAGCAGGCCCAGGAACAGCTTCTTCCCGGCGGCTGTCACTCTACTCAACAACGTACCTCGGTGACTGCCAATCACCCCCCCCCCCCCGGACACTCCTCCCACAGGAAAAACACTATGTCTGTATATATGCTAATGTAAATATTTATTCAAATCATATGCTATGTCGCTCTTCCAGGGAGATGCTAAATGCATTTTGTTGTCTCTGTAGTACACGGACAATGACAATTAAAGTTGAATCTGAATCTGAATCTGAATCTGAATGGTGGAGACCCATTCGGTGGGATCGCTGACGGCTTCCAACACCCCCAATTTAACCATGTTGTTCAGCATGGCTTCCACCTTGTCCTTCATAGCGAATGACACCCGGTGTGGGGCACGGATCACAGGCGTGACAGAGCGGTCAGTAGCAATCTTGTACACAAGAGGCAGCTTCCCCAATTTGTCATCGAAGAGGTCGGGGTACTCGGAGAGTGGGTTCAGCATCACCCGCACTTCGTGGACCGTGCGGTCGAAAGACACCAGGCCAAGGTCCTGGCAGGCTTGATTACTCAAAAGAGTCACGCAGTCACAGTCCAGAATGAAGAACGACAGGTCACGGGATGCTTTCTGCAGCACACAATGGAAGGAGGCCCTCCCCACGGGTGTTAGCTCTTCTCCCCCATAAGCACGTAGTATAGAGCGATCAGCAGTCAACAGCTCATTATTCCTTATCTTGTTGAACAGTGATGTTGACATAACATTCACTTTTGCACCCGTATCTAACTTCGCAGAGAAAGACTTGTTGTTCACAGTAACGAGCACCGAAGGATCGGGGAGGCGAGATCGGCTATGGAGGAGAGTGTAAATACTGGTGTCACCCATGGAAATGCTGAGCTCAGAGTCGGGGGCAGTGTCGGCAGAAGACTGAGAATCGAGGTCATTATCAACCTGCTGAAGGTTGTTTAAGAATTGTCTGGAAGGTTAGGGAGCGTTCCCACGGGAGCGGCACACAGCTGCAAAATGGTTCAGTTTACCACAGAAATTACAGCCTTTTCCAAATGCCGGGCACTGGGACTGCATGGAGTGGACATAACTGCAGTTGGGGCACTTCTTGGTATTCGGGACCCTGGATGTGCGGGCGGGACGCGGCGGAGGGCAAAGATTGTCTTGCCTGCGACGAGGCACGGCGAAGCCCGTTAGATTTATAGCACGGTTTGCAGACCCCCTCAGCCCTTGAGGCGGGACAACCACTTCAGCGATACGGCAGGCATGCATTGCCTGAGTTAGAGTGAGGTCCGGCTTCTGAAGCAGATCTGCACGTAGTTTCTGATCTAGCATGCCGGGGACCAGGATATCCCTGGTGAGTTGATCACGCATGGTATCGAAACGGCACCGCTGAGCAAGGTAGTGCAGGTCAGCGATAAAACACTCAACAGGCTCATCAGGCTGCTGCTTACGAGTAAAGAATCTAGCCCGCTCCAATATGCGGTTGGGGGGCAAGTCACAAATCTCCGCAAACTTGCGCAAGAGACATACCGGGTCATTGGCAGATTCCGCCGGCTCGACGACCTGGTCGTTGTCATCCAGGACCGCTGGAGTGTAGATGAAAGCTTGAGCCCGTTTCATGGCGTCTGGACCGGCAAGGTTCAACAGAAGGGAGGCTTTGACCGCATCTGGGTCATTTCGGTGCACAATATTAACGAAGTGATTGAAGTCCATCACGAAAGTAGCCCATCGTTCCGCAATGTCAGCGTCAAAGACAAGGGGAGAAGGCCTTCGGCATGAAGATGCCATGACAAAATGAAATTAAACACTGAAACACAAGGGAGAAATAAAAACCGATAAACAGGAGGCGCTAGGCTTACTTGCTGACACCATGTAAAGGAGTGAAGTCTAACACACTGTAACCTTTACTGAGTCCTTTATTATAGCACATGGTACACACGTCCCAGCACTGACTGCATCTAGTCTTCAGGCGTGCTGGAACCAACAGGGAGAACAAAGGGAGGATCTCACAGTTATACTGATATGGGTAGGCGTGGTTAGTGGTATTGAGGTAGCTACGTTATAGGTTGCATGCACAAACCATCTTCAAGGACCTTCAGCCCAACTTGCCCACTCCGACTAACAGGTCCCATCGACACTAGTCCCATTTGCCTGCATTTGGCCCATATCCCTCTAACCTGTCCTATCCATGTACCTGTCTAAATCTTTCTTAAACATTGCAATAGTATCTCCCGCAACTACCTCCTGTGGCAGCTTGTTCCATACACCTACCACCCTTGGTGTGAAAAAAATACCCCTCAGATCCCTATTAAATCTTTCCCTCCTCACCTTAAACCAATGTTCTCTGGTTCTCGATTCCCCTAGTCTGGGCAAGAGACTCTGTGCGTCTCTAAGAAGAAAAGCTCTGTAGAATTTGAAGTTCTCATAGGGAAATAGAAGAATAAATATGTAGGCAAATCTCCGAGGTGCAAAAACACTCAAGCAGTAATATAAGAAGATCTCAATTGCCTAAATATTTAAAGAGAAAAGAGAAAGCATTCCATTTAGGAGATTTATGTTGGCTAGTATACAGCAAGCCCAAAACGAATGAGACAATTCTGGATTTAGTTCTGGAGAAAGTAGCTGGAAGCAATTAACATTTGAGATGATTTGTATGCTGGTGATTGTGATTCAGTTCAATTTAGCACAGTCGTAGAAAAGGGCACTGATAAATTATGAGTAAATATTTTCTAAATTGGGCTAAATTGATCTAACTATTTTAAATGTTACCAGCCTCAGATATGATTTAGCAAAAATGGGCTGGAAAAATCCATTTGAGGATAAATGTGTCACTGAACACCGAGAAACAGTTCAGAATGAGATTCAGGGGGACAGGAATAAGACGTTTAGATGAAGCTAGAAAGGAAAACTTCTACCAGCACTAAGAGTTCATGCTATGTCTGATACCGTGTTTGTCAAACATCAGAAAACCTGGAAGTACACCACAAGTGTAGGAGTGAAATTAAAATTTAAATATGAAAGCAAAGGCTTAAAAACAAAAATTGGCAAGCAAAATCAAAGGAAATCAAAATATGATTCATGAATTTGTGAAGAGCCAAATTTTAATGTAGGGAAGAATGGAGATCTAAGAGTAACCTCTTCATGAAAGTTATAGTTGCTAAACTTTTTTCACCACTCAAATTCCAGAGGGAGTAGTGTTCATTACCAAGCTTTCATTAATTGTGTTATTGATTAATTATATCAATGATTTAGACTTAAACACAGTGGGCATGATGAAGATGATGTATGTTGGCTATGTTTTTTGACAACGCAGAGGACAGCTTTTATCTGCAAGAGGATATATGTGGTCTGGTCAATTGGCCAGAAAAAGTAGTAAATAGAATTCAATCCAGACAATAGTAATGTAAAGCAAAAATAAACATTAAATAGGAAGATATTCAGGAGTGTGGAGGCGCAGAGAGACAGATCAGTTCAAAGGTTTTAGTTTAGTTTAGTTTAGAGATACAGCGCGGAAACAGGCCCTTTGGCTCACCGAGTCCGCACCAACCAGCGATCCCTGTGCATTAGTTCTATGTTATTTCACTTTCTCCATGGCTCCCTACACACTAGGGGCAATTTGCAGAGGCCATTTAACCTACAAATCTCAGATAGACACTAAATGTTGGAGTAACTCAAAGGGTCAGGCAGCATCTCTGGACAAAATGGAGAGGTAACGTTCCGGATCAGGACCCTATATCTGATTCAAGATTCAAGATTCAAGAGAGTTTATTGTCATGTGTCCCAGATAGGACAATGAAATACTTGCTTTGCTTCAGCACAACAAAATATAGTGGGCTTAAATAAATACAGAACAGATCAATGTGACCATATGCCATTGAACATATATATATATCCTTGATGGTGGCGTAGCAGTGGTCGAGGGTGTTTGGTCCTCTGGTGCAGCAGGAGACATGTTGATGGAAGTTAGGGAGCGATTTCTTGAGGTTTGCTTTGTTAAAGTCCCCAGCTATGGTGGTAAACGCCTCGGGGTAAGATGTCTGGTGTTTGTTGACCACAGCGTGCAGCTCCTCCAGTGCCAGACGGATGTCTGCCTGGGGTGGGATGCAGACCGCAGTCAGGATGATGGAGGTGAATTCCCTCGGAAGGTAGAAGGGGCGGCACTTCACCACCAGATGTTCGAGGTGTGGAGAGCAGGAGCTGGATAGGACTGCCACGTCTGATCACCATGCAGAGTTGACCATGAGGCTGACGCCCCCTCCTCTCCCTTTCCCAGATGCCAGTGTACGGTCCATACGGTGGATGGAGAACCCTTCAGGCTGGACCGCTGTGTCTGGGGAGCTGGGGGTGAGTCATGTCTCTGTGAAACAGAACACAGAGCATTCCCTCAGCTCCCTTTGATAAAGCAGCCTTGCCCTTCAATCCTCCACTTTGGTCAGTAGGATAGTAGGGAGAGGTGGCCGAAGTCCCCTCCGCCTCAGTCTTACTTGTAGTCCTGCCCGACAGCCACATTTCCGTACTCCATGGAGCCCTTCTCGGTGTTTAAAGGTAGAGTATTTATGGGTCTCCGCGAGGTCGGGGAACCCCCTGAGATCGAGGATTCCCTTACAGTCGGCACCTCCAGCTCCGTTGCTGCTGGGGGATCCTGCCCGATGGCCTCGATTCCGGACTCCATGAAGGCCTCTCTGGTGTTTACAGGTAAGGCTCTTACTATACCTGCTCGCCTCCGCGAGGTCGGGGATTCCGCTCTGATCGGGGATTCCCTTACCGTGGCTAACATCGGGAGTTCGCAGTAGCGCTAATGCATTTAAATGCGTTAGCAGCTCGCTACTTACAGCGTTGATTTCAGTGAATTCTCTGATGCAGGCCAGTTAAAAAATACTGTATTTCACAATTTTTCGTTGTGCCATTCGCAAAATGTCGCCGCAGGTAGGCGCCATCTTTTGGGTCCCAACCAAAAACATGACCTATCCATTTTCTCCAGGGATGCTACCTGACCCACTAAGTTACTCCAGCATTTTATGTCTATCTTTGGTATAAACCAGCGTCTACAGTTGCTTGTTATTACATATAACCTACAAATCTGCATGTCTTTGGGATGAGGGAGGAAACATGAGCACCCAGAGGAAACCCCTTGTGGTCACAGGAAGAGCATGCACGCTCCACACAGATAGATAGATAGATATAATTTAATTGCCACACAACCAAGGTCGGTGGAATTTGGGTTGCCAGCAGCAGTACAGTAATAAAGAACACAACCACAATAAAAAATTTACACAAACATCCACCACAGCATTCATCACTGTGGTGGAAGGCACAGAGCTTGGCCAGTCCTCCTCCATTTTCCCCCGTGGTCGGGACCTCCACCCTCCACAGCCGTTGCTGCGGGCGTCCAGATGGTAAGGGACAAAGTCAAAGTCAAGGTGAGTCCAGGATCGGCTCTTCCCAACCAGAGACCGCGGCTTCAGGCTGGTGTAGGCCGCAGGCCGGCGGTCAAAGTTTTAAAGTACCTGCCGTGCCACAGCCGGAAGCACCGCAGTCTGCAGGGCCGGCGGTCGAAGCTCCCCTCCAGGGGAGATGGTAAGTCCATGCCGCACCCGCGGTAGAAGACGGCCGCGGGCCGGCGGTGGAAGCTTTTTCTTCCCTCCGGGTCCTCCACGAGGGATCCCGGGCTGTAGATGCCGCACCAGTTGGAGTTCTGCAGACCGCTGCTTCAGGCTGCCGGCTGCCGCGGGCCAGCGTAACGGAGCGCTCCCCTCCATTGCAAGAAAAATCCCAGATGATGAAGGTAACATAGATGTTTTGTTCAGAGAGACAATAAATAGATTTAGGATGTGTTTAAATTGTAAGGCTTAGTGTACCTAGCTGGAGTAAAGGTTTATAAAAGATGTTGTAAAAGATGCTGTTGGCAATCAAACTGGTCATGAGATAAGAGCCACTCATTTACCAGACAAGAATGGTTTTCTTAGCAACAGAAAACAAAAGGATAGAGGTAACTCCAGCAGAGAGAAATCTGGGATGAAAGACTACAAAGATACATTGCTGTGTAAGAAGGAACTGCAGATGCTGGTTTAGATAGACACAAAATGCTGGAAACATAGAAACATAGAAAATAGGTGCAGGAGTAGGCCATTCGGCCCTTCGAGCTTGCACAGCCATTCAATATGATCATGGCTGATCATCCAACTCAGTATCCTGTACCTGCCTTCTCTCCATACCCCCTGATCCCTTGAGCCACAAGGGCCACATCTAACTCCCTCTTAAATATAGCCAATGAACTGGCCTCAACTACCTTCTGTGGCAGAGAATTCCACAGATTCACCACTCTCTGTGTAAAAAATAATTTTCTCATCTCGGTCCTAAAAGACTTCCCTCTTATCCTTAAACTGTGACCCCTTGTTCTGGACTTCCCCAACATCAGGAATAATCTTCCTGCATCTAGCCTGTCCAACCCCTTAAGAATATAGTAAGTTTGTATAAGATCCCCCCTCAATCTTCTAAATTCTAGCGAGTACAAACCGAGTCTATCCAGTCTTTCTTCATATGAAAGTCCTGCCATCCCAGGAATCAGTCTGGTGAACCTTCTCTGTACTCCCTCTATGGCAAGAATCTGGAGTAACTCAATGGGACAGGCAGCACCTCTGGATGGAAGGAACGAGTGCTGATTCAGGTCGAGACCCTTCTTCAGACTGGTTAGTGATGAAGTATTTCAAAATTGTATGTCTTTGGGATGCGGGAGGAAACCTGAGCACCCAGAGGTCATAGGAAGAGTGTGCACGCTCCACACAGACAGCACATCACCTGAGGTCAGGTTTGAGCCAGTGTCTCTGGAACTGTGAGTCAGCAGCTCTACCAACTCGGGACATTGTTCTAATGGGGAAACCATGCTCGTACAAATGGAAATCATTTACTGGGTGCAATTGCCTAAAATGTAACGATATCTCAGCATTTACATGTGATAACCACATTGTCACACTGTGACTTTTTGATAGCAATTCTTCTTTGATATCGGGGATTTCTTATTTGATTTTCAAATAGTGAAGCCTCTCAAAAGTTAATTTAAAAATCACGTACATACACGAAATGTCATCACGCCTTCATTTCCACTGTTGATATTCTACTGCTATTCACATTAGCCTAAGTATGCAAGAGAATTCCTCTGAATGCAGGTTATTGCACCATCAGCAGTGGAGTCTTCATCTGTTAGCATTCAGTAAAGAAAGTCCAGAATGAGTTGTGCTGATTAATGTTGAGCTTCATTCAGCATAGTTCTTTCACAGGGGACTCTCTTCTAGACGAGCTGCTTTGAGGAATGCACTTAGACAAATTCCCACTGCTTCTGGGAAGGTCATCAACTTGGTGAAATGTACACTTTGGGCAATCTGCAAGTTGTCGGCCTTCCAGCGCAAAAAGCTGTCCACTTCCAAACGCTGCAGACTAACACATTGCAGTGTGCAGCACCACATGCTGAGAGACTCACTGATGTTTCTTACAGCTGCTGAGAGGGCTGGATGAAGAATATGCCTTGTTTGTCTCTCCCTCAGCTAAAACTGTCTCATGTTCTCTTTTGAACACATGGAGTCACAATTGAAATCCTGAGTGGGAGCACGTTAAAATAATCTAGTCGAAATTGTTCCAAAAGGATGTTTAATAAAGCTGAATCTGTTGCAAGCAACACTTGCCAAAAAATAGAATTTTCATCTTGGTTTTAAGGGTATGTTTGCTTATGAAAGCTCCTCTAGTGATTAATCATCTGTGGGTAAAAGGCAATTTAATTTTTAGTTTCATCTCAGACTTAGTTCGTGAGGAAACAGAAATATGAATCATATTATTTAGATACCATTACTGTTGGAATCGGAGCTGTTGCAAGTTATGTTAGCTGATTAGAAATCCAGAGGATTAGACTGACAATCCGGGATTTTTGGTTTCCTCCCACACTCCAAAGATGTGCAGGTTTCTAGGTTAATTGGCTTGGTATCAATGTAAAAATTGCCCCTAGTGTTTGTAGGAGAACGTTAATGTGCGGGGATCGCTGGTCGGTGTGGACTCTGTGTGCCGAAGGGCCTCTGTCCACTCTGTATCTCTGAACTGAACTGAATTTGAAAAAGCTGGTAACAATAAAGTTAGTTAAAACTCAAATTTTGTTCTCTCTTTCCCAGTCCTGATTAGGATATTTAAAAGCTTAATTTGGTTTATCTTTCCACACAAGCTGCCTACCTTTATGAATTTTTCCATCAGTGCAATTTTTTTTCATTTCAGATTCCCAGCATAGAAACATAGAAACATAGAAAATAGGTGCAGGAGTAGACCATTCGGCCCTTCGAGCCTGCACCGCCATTCAATATGATCATGGCTGATCATCCAACTCAGTATCCCTGCATCTTCTCTGCATCTGCAGTTTATTGATTCAGTCCCACAACAGAAGCTACTAAAAATAAAATCAGTTAATAATCCAGAATTCAAAGCAACATCCAATCTTAATAATAATAAGAAAAAGCTAATGATTGTTTTTAATACCTACTAGACTAAGTGGGACCCGTTGGGTCCCGTCCCCCAAGGCGGGGGGGGGGGGGGGGGTGCACTGCGTCACAGGGGAGGGCTGGTCCCTGAACGCAATACTTCACCTCTAGAGGGAGTGGTGGTAGAGAGGGAGGGGGGGGGGGGGGGCAGAGAGGGAGGTGGGGTAGAGAGGGATGTGGGGTAGAGAGGGGGGAGGGGCAGAGAGGGAGTGGGGGCAGAGAGGAAGTGGGAGCAGAGAGGGAGGGGGAGGGGGTAGAGAGGGAGTGGGGGCAGAGAGGGAGTGGGGGCAGAGAGGGAGGGGAGGGGGTAGAGAGGGGTGAAGGTGGGGGGAGGGGGGAGGGGGCAGGGGGGTAGAGGAGGAGGGGGGTAGAGAGGGAAGGGGAGGGGTTGTACACCCCATCGGTATCAATATTGACATCTAACTTTAAGTAACCCTTGCTTTCCCTCTCTTTCCATCCGTACCCCATCCTAGTTCACTGACCAGCCTGACTGTCCACCTGATTAAATTTTATCTCTGTATGCTTCATTGTCAACTTCTCCTAGCTAATTTTACATTTTCCTTGAACCTCATCCCCTTTGATGTCTTGTTTTCACACCTTACACTTCTTTTTCTCTATTTCTTCCTCTCCCCTTGGAGATACAGTGCGGAAACAGGCCCTTCAGCCCACCGGGTCCTCGCCGACCAGCGATCCCCGTATATTAACACTATGCTAAACTTACTAGGGATACTACGGATAATTTATACATTTACCAAGCCAATTTACCTACATACCTGAAAGGCTTTGGAGTGTGGGAGGAAACCGAAGATCTCGGAGAAAACCCATGAGGTAACGGGGAGAATGTACAAACTTCATACAGGCAGCACCCGTAGTCGGGATCGAACCCAGGTCTCCGGCGCTGTAAGGCAGCAACTCTACCGCTGCGCCACCATGCGGAGGTTTTGTTAGGAGAGGCAATAAATAGATTTAGGATGTGTTTAGATTGTAATGCGGGGTGTACCTAGCTGGAATAAAAGTATACCAAATATGCTGTAAAAGAGGCTGCTGGCAATGGTTATGAGATAAGAGAAGTCACTTTATGATACTCATATGCCAGATAAGAATGGTTTTCTTAGCAACAGGAAACAGAAAGTAACTCCAGCAGAGAGAAATCTGGGATGAACGACTACAAAGATATATCGATCACTGATGAATTATTTCAAAATTGTAAAATCCGCATGTAACCATTGTATCGCAGACTATAAAAGGACTCTGTAGGTGCTCTGAGTCACTGAAACTCTTGTGTCCCCACAGAGTACTTTCCGATATATACTATTAAGTCTTTGAATAAACCGAGTTGCTCGAGAAACCAACCACGACTCTGCAAGATTTTAATAGCGTACTGTCATATCCTGAGTGGTAATTAAGAGGCCGATTGTGGCCCTGCGTGAAAGCCAGATTTGGGTTACAAGTTAAACACACACTTCCCTCCTAAAGTAACTATGGCTCCATATGCCGAAAAACCAAAGTCCAGGAATTATCTGTCTGGATCTGCTTGGCTCTCCACCTTTCTTTCTTCTGAAAAGTGCTCCCTAAAGCCACTTTTATGGCAAAGCATTTGGTTATCTGCCATGATATCTCCTTTACTGGATCAATGTCAAATATTGTAGAATAAAGCTCCCACAAGCCACATTGGTGTGTTTTGCCATATTAGATGTGCCGTTCCATGACATATGAATGTTGAATCTGAACAATAGCCTTCTGGCTTCTAAATAATGAGCTTTTCATTTAAGTTGTTTCTTCTTTCGTTAATGTTTACATACAAAAATCATCTGATTGAATTAACTCACTACAATGCTGTGGGATTTATTTTTGTCCATATCGGTCAATTGTAACGTTCAACGTCTGTTGTGAAATGGATTTTAAAATCTAATAAATGATTTTTAAATAATAGGTTCTCTATCCACAGACATCTGTGTTTGTCCTGTCTTATCCTTGAATCTCAAAGTCATAAAATCTGGGTTTAAATCAGAAACTAATTCCCTATTACATTACAGAGTGATTGCTGTATGGATATTAAAACAAATAAATGAATTGTGCACCAAAACTAATCTGCATTGTTCATGTCTGCAATAGTGTTCAGAGGCAAAACGTGCATAAAAAGTGTAAGCCCAGACCCCGGGTCACATAAAGGTTTTGTTCCTGTAAACTGTTTGTAAACCGATTTTTCTGTCAATTAGAAATGTCTATTTTCTATACCTGCCCCTAAGCTTTGCTTTATAGGCACTTGCTACAATTCTTTTATCGCACTGAATTAATCACCATAGAAGAACCTATAATTAAACTAATGGAATATCTACTGTTAAATGACATAATAAATGTACGGGAGAATTTGTGTAAAGTCACATTTCGTTTAATCAGATCATTCGTAACTCAGGAAGCACCCCAAATTCTTACAGGTTTCAAGACAGGGCTTGGATATATTCTAAGAACAGCAAAGTTATTTGCCACTAAGGACATATAAATATCACACAACTATTCAGGCTCGCTGACCACTTTTCCTTCCACAAATACAGGTGCACAACCTTTTATCCGAAAGCCTTGGGACCAGACACTTTTCGTAATTCGGAATTTGTCGGCCTTCGGAATGGAAATTTTTTAGCGTAGATTTTAATGGCTGGCTCAGTGGTAGAGTGCTCGGCTCATATCCGCAAAGTCGCGAGTTTGTGCCTTGATCCCGGCAGTTCCTCGATCGCGAGTTTGAGTCTTCAATTTAGTTTTTTCTTGCAGAATAAATGTCTGTATGAAATGCAGTGTGTTGAATGAATTCCTGAATTTGTAAATGTGACCGCAGCATTGAATCACCTCTCACACT
The DNA here is from genome assembly GCF_010909765.2 of Amblyraja radiata. Taxonomy (NCBI): domain Eukaryota; kingdom Metazoa; phylum Chordata; class Chondrichthyes; order Rajiformes; family Rajidae; genus Amblyraja; species Amblyraja radiata. The sequence continues at coordinate 65,281,524 of NC_045959.1, forward strand.
CATGTCACCCTAGCGGGGCTACATGCCCTTAGGCGGCCAAAGGCGACATTTTCACACTCTTATATCCGTGTGCAGCAGAGGCGACGTGCGTTTGGCGCCAAACGTGAGCTTTGGTGAGCTTTGGTGTGCAGACGACATCCTGGAAAAAATGTCCGGTTTCTTCCAGGTAGGCGATATACCCTCCCGGGCAATATACCCTCCACTTCTCTGTTATGAAGGGGATTTTGTTCCCCTTTCTTCCAGGACCGACCGGAGGTTCCGCTGTCACCTCTGCGGGCCACCCTCGGTGAACGCTCACTCAACCTTGTCTTGGGATTCCTACTCTCCCGCGCAATGTACCCTCACCTTCTCTGTTATGAATGGGGATTTAGTTCCCCTTTCTTCGAGGACCGACCGGAGGTTCCGCTGTCACCTCTGCGGGCTGCCCTCGGTGAACGTCCTGTCTCCCTGTCCCTGGGATAGTAGGGGGCGATCAAACAGCACAATACCCCCCTCCCCCTCCAACTCCAGAGGAATCCGCTCCCCGATGGGCCGCTACGGCGACAAGTGGCAGTTCGCCCACAGCCCGAGCTGCGCGACCCCAAGAACAAGACGTACCTTGCACACCATCAGCTTCTGCCCATACGGGGAGCGTGTTCCTCTGGAGCTGGAGCGGGGCTGGGCTGGAGTTGCTGATCTGGGATCTCCGTGCTTGCAGTGGGCCTGGGGGTCGGTGTCCCGATGAGCGGGCACAGCTCGGGCTGTGGGCGAACTACCACTCGTCGCCGTAGAGGCCCATCGGGGAGCGGCTTCTGTTGGTCCTGATGTCTCCGGCCAGTTTGCAGTTTTCCTCTGGAGTTGGAACGGGGCTGGGCTGCTGCTGGCTGTGGGTCTCTGGGATCTCCGTGCTTGCAGTGGGCCTGGGGGTCGGTGTCCCGTTGGTCCTGACGTCTCCAGTGATTGGCATCGCCGACGTGAAGACAGTGCAAAGCCCCCGCGCCGGTGCAATGGGCGGGGAGCTGGAGAGGGGAGGGAAGGGGTCACACACATGGCCGGGAAGCAGAGGGGTGTAGGTGGGGTGAATTTGAAGGGAGCGACAATCTGCTGCTGCTGCCTGCCCGCTGAGTTAAAAAGTTCCCACGCAAGACGTGTATCGTGAGTCTACCGTGGGAACTTTTTAACTCAGCGGGCAGGCAGCAGCATATTGTCAATTATTAACCCTCCCGCGCAATATACCCTCACCTTCTCTTTTATGAATGGGGATTTAGTTCCCCTTTCTTCGAGGACCGACCGGAGGTTCCGCTGTCACCTCTGCGGGCCGCCCTTGGTGAACATTTTCAAGGACCTTTCTTCAAGGACCGAAAAAATGTCCGCTATTCGGAGGTTTTCGTCATTTGGATCTTCGGATAAAAGGTTGTGCACCTGTAGTAGCTAATCTGAAGTTGTCAGTTTTAAATTGGTGCCGAGGTTTAAGTTCCACACTAAGTGTCATTCTGGAGTTTACCAAATGAAAGTGACAGCTTGAAATCAGTAATGGAGACAGCTTATGGAAATTGATAGTAAAACTATTAAAGCAAAATCAATACAATGACTCGGAGTTAGAAATCAATAACATAACAAGTTAGAAATCAGCAAAGAGATTGAATAAAGAGATTTATCTGATAGAATTTGCCTTGGCTGGGAAGAATTTAATTCTAGTGAGTTGAAAACAATCTGATCCAAATGTACTGGCCACAAGAAAAGGAAGATAAATCAAACACGGGAGATCTTCAAGGAAGAACTGATTCAGATACTGACCAAACACGTACTCACTTTGGGGAAAATGACATCTAATGCTAACATTTGCAGGACTGAGATTGAGATTAAAGTGAAATGGAAAAATGGCCTAAACATAAACCTCTTGGGATAAAGGCAGATGTGTGTAGTTTGGTCCGATCATCCACTATCACTTTCCCCTGATAACTGTGTCCATTTCAAACTTAGGAACATTAGAGTGTTCAAACTCAGGAACTTTCCAACCATAATGGTTTCTCTCGAGCAAAAACCATGGTCAAATATTCTGCCGATAGTGACCTCCAATGAACATAATCCCTACTTCTCAGCATACGGAAATCATTCAAGATATATTTTTTACATTCAAAGAAATAAATCATCACATCACAGAAATAAAAACTCAAATGTTTTGTTTTAATGGATATAGAGTGCATTTATAATGTAGCAAAAAGAAACATTCTTACTTGAGAGTACCTTTAATATTCCCTTGTTTTGGTTTGTTAGATCAATACACTTAGCTGACATGGGCTCATAGACAATCCATATATATGCGTGATTGTACCTGAGTGCAGCTCAGGTACATTTGCGGTCCACAAGGAATAGGGTGTGGATTTTCACAACGATCCATTCTGCCTGTGGAAAGAACCAGCATTAGGTTTGGACCATTCACACTTCAATACACACTAAAGAGATTAAGTTTGTAATATGTCGTGGAAAACCAACAACATTTTTAATGGACGTGGTGGCCATATTACACTTTACAAAGCATAGAAGGCTTTGAACTTTTCAATAGGAATGGTTGATAATTATGTTTAAAGTTTAAACCCTTGGTTGCTTAATGAAGATGCATGGACCTGCCATGTTGAGCTAAATGAGGATGTTGGTTGAATTGGATCCTGAGAAAGGGATGTTAAATGCCTTGAACATCTTCGACTGATAGAGAGCTTTGTAGCTTTGCCAAGAGAAGGTCATGCTTGATGAATCTGAATGAATACTTTCAAAGAGTTGGCAGAATAAGTGGGCAAGGAAATGTCAACGAATTAGCTGCATGGGTTTCCAAAAGACAGTTAATAAAGTTACCCTTCAGAAAGTATAAAGCTAAATTTGAAGGTTATGGTTAATTCCATGACCTTCAAGCCATCTTTCAAACCCATGCAACTTATTAACTTCATGTGGTGCAATGCAGAGACAGAACCTTCAACTCGCCAGGTACATGTTAATCAGATATAAGAGGAGCAATAAGCTTGGGCATTATCCAGGTGCATACATACACCAATCTACACTAATCCAATTTGCCAGCATTTGATAATTCAAATGGTTATCTAGTTGTTCAACTTCATCCACGCTCCCTGGTGTAAAAAAATGCTGCCTTACCAGCCATTGAAGCAGAGTATTCCAGACTCCAACCACAGTCTGGGTGAGATGTTCCTACTCTTTAAACCTATGCTGTCTAGTTTTAGTGAACTCTGTTTAAGAGATTTTTTTTTTACTGTGAACTCCAGTGAGGAAACTGTCACTGCAGAATGGAACAGAGATGGGAAGAGAGTCAAACTGGTAGAATATAACCAGTGATATCTACTAATATCTAAGTTTGTGCCACAATTATTTAGAGTATTTATCTAATCAAAATCTCCTCTGATGTCTGATTAAAATGATTGTACATGGTGAGCTTGTTTCTATAATAACATAGCCGATAGAACATAAGGCCATGTATCCAAGTTTGGCCATGAAACAAACTTTGGCCATTTTGACAGTTCAGTCACTGACAAAGGCCCACTTCGACCCTTTGGTTAAATAATTCTCTATCGAGAGAGCCATTCAAGTTGAGTTTGTGCCATGGACTGGATTCAACCACTGGGGGAGATGAAGCAGTGGTATTTTCTCTAGTGACTGTAGCATTTCCCACTTGGCATCCATGAGACCTGCTAAATATTTCCAACATTTCCTGATCATATTTGAGATTTCTGGCATCAGCAGTGTCTTTATTTTAGCTTCAGGTGTAACCCTTGTGAAGGCAGTGTTTGATGCCATGGGATACTTGCCAAGTGCATCAGCTATCAGCCAGCACCATCGTCAGGGGCTGTTCTGCAGGTGCAAGATGGCGGCCAACCAAGGTGACTATGTGTGTACTAGCCGCAGAAGTCGATCTACAATCATGTGTTACAATCGCTCCACACTTTTAAATCTCTCTCCTACACTGCAAATGGCTTGACTATAATCATGTGTTGTCTTAACACACAACAGAAGCTTTTTACTGTACCTTGGTAAACATGACATTAAACTAAACTAAACATTAGCAGCTCCTCTGAGGAGCAGGCTGTGGCTCAGGAAATTCCTAGTCTAGGAATGTTACAAATTCTTGAGATTTTAAAAATCAAGCCTGTAATTTATCCCATCAGATAAAGCATAAAAAAACCCATTAATATTTACATAATTCACTTTCATATCTTGAGTATTAAAAAAGTTATGGTCATTTTCATACTAGGAAATTAGCATCTTGTTTCCTAGTGTTTTGTATTGACTTAACTCAAAAGCTGTGATCGAGGACAAGCCTTGTCAGAAGGGCCGTTTTACACAGACACACATACAGATGTTCAACATGGAGGCTGCCATGTTTAACATGGCGGCGGCCACAATCCGATCTGTTTGTACTGTGAAAGTTTTTAGTCCGATATTTAGCATGAAAATAGAGATTACGGTTAGACAATTACACAATACGGATAATGATCATGTTGCCGATATCGGGGCCTAATGAATTTATTTCGCATCATCAGATTAAAATTAAATTATACCAAAAACTAGATAAGATGTTAAATAAACGTCCTATATACCGTTTGTTTTAGAGTGAACTTGCAATCCGTGATTTTAAAGGTCTTGAATTTGAGCCCCCACTTTCAAATCCAGCGATTCAATAGATCAGCAACGTGATGAAAAAAAAGGGAACGGATGACAGAACGGGATTTCCTCTGCATCATAAGCTTGTTGTACGAGGAAATCCCTCCTTGACAACGTTGTAATACCTGCAGTTTACTCACCCCCCCCCCCCAAAGCCTCTAGAGTCCCGTGCACAGCAGCCAGCAGACCTGGAACACCACTGATGGCAGGGATTGTAACAACGCCACCCAGTCTCTTTAAAAATAAATAGAATAAAAGGGACTATATGTAAGGAAACCCTGCAGCAATAGTGACCTGTCAGTTATTGCACCACATGGCCAACATGAGAACACTTGCAATAACTGTAGCCTCCATATTTTTGCCAATATTAACTTCTAGATATATCCGTTCATTGTTAAAACTATCTAACCATCTACCTGTCTATCTCCCCTCAATGGCTGGCATTACAGAGAAAACTTCTCCCTGTAGCTAATACCCCTAATCCAGGCATTACTCAGGTAAATCTCCTCTGCACTCTTTCCAAAACCTCCACAGCCTTCCAGTAGTGGGGTAATCAGAACCACATTAATCCCTCCACTCCTTCCTACCTATTCTTCCAAATGCAGCCGGAGCAAATTCCAATAAAGCTGCATCATGCTTTCCTGACTCTTGTGCTCAATACCCTGAGCAAGCATTCCATCTGCCTTCTTTACCATTCTATCAACTTGTATTGCCACTTTCAGGGAATTATGGGCTTGGACCCTAATATTCCTCTATACATCAATGCTGCTAAGAGTATTGTCATTAATTGTACATTTTCCCTGTAGTACATCTAGATTAATGATAAAAGTCACTGGATTCATCACGCATTTCTTTAGTCAAGGTGTCAAGGTCAGTTTGATGTCACATGTATCAGTTAAGGTACAGTGAAATTTGAATTACCATACAGCCACATAAAAGTTAACATAAACATCCACCACAGTGGATTCCACATTCCTCACTGTGATGGAAGGCAATAAAGTTCAACCTTCTTCCTCTTTGTTCTCCCACGGTCGGGGCAGTCAAACCATCTGCAGTCGGGGCGATCAAAGCCCCCGCAGCCGACAATCGAAGCCCCCATCGGGGTGATCAAAACTCCCGCGTCGGGGGCGGTTGAAACTCTCTCCGCAGCATAGAGCTCCCGAGTCAGCCTCTTCTTACCTGAGACCGCGGGCTTCACGATGTTAAAGTCCACAGGCCCCACGGTTGGAGCTCAGTCTCCTCGGGAAGGAGAAGTGTTGGTGTCAATCTGGTTGGACCAGGTCAAGTAGTTGGTGATATTTACACCTGGGAACCTGAAGTTCTCAACCATCTCCACTTTAACACCATTGATGCAGGCTGGGCCTTTTACTCCACCCCCCACTTCCTGAATTTGATCACCAACTCCTTCATCTTGCTGACATTGAGGGAGAGGTCATTGTCTTGACACCACACACCCAAGGTCTCTCTCCTTTCTGTACACCATCTTGTTGTTGTTTGAGATCTGGCCCACTACAGGGGTATCATCTGTATCTCCTTATGAATGGAGTTAGAGCAGAAGTTGGCCACACAGTCAAGAGTGCACATGGAGTGCAGTAAGGAGTTGAGGACACAGTGCGGGTTTTCTCCGGGATCTCTGGTATCCTCCAACACTCGAACGACGTACAGGTTTGTAGGTTAATTGTCTTGGTATATAAAAAATTGACCCTCGTGTGCATAGGATAATGTAAGTGTGGGGATTGCTGGTTGGCGCGGGCTCAATGGGCCGAAGGGCCTGTTTGCACGCTGCATCTCTCAACTAAACTAAACTAAACTCAGCAACTCAGGCAGCATCTCTGGAGAAAAAGGAATAGATGACGTTTTGGATCGAGACCCTTCTTCAGACTGTGAGTCAAGGGAAAGGGGAAGGAAAGATATAGACAGCCCGTATGAGAAGTGAATGGAAGATATGCAAAAAGCATAATCAAGGAAACATGGGGCATACACTAGGGCATTGTTGGCTGTGACATTCCTACTTCACAACATTGACCGAATGGACTGAATGGCCTACTAATGCACCTGTTGTCTATTGTCTATTGACTACACCATGGGATTTTCTTTTTGACTGCACAGAACTTAGGTCATACAGAAATCGTATATATATGCAAGTCAAACATTTAATTCTTGCATTCAGCAGGTCCCAGTAATTGGCTTGTTTCAGTTGATCCTATTCTGGATGTAATCGCTACAAGCCATGAAATTCAAATAAATATCTTGCATTTAGGCATTTAGACATGATGCCTAGAGACATCAACAGTTCATCAGTCCCAGACAGATATGTTACTTCTTACATCTATATAAAATGGAACCATGTAACCATATACAGCTCATTAATCACAGTTCGAGTCATAGAATTGCACAACAATTGTACAAATGGCCCCTTCTGCCCACCAGGTTCTTGTTAACCTTTTTGCCCATCAACATCTAGAATTTATAAAAAGCAATTTCTTCAAGCATAGTACTTCACTCAGTAAAGTGTTCTATAACTTACTACTAAAATAATGTAGCGAGCCAGCCTGCTGCAATAATCTCTTTCTTCATAATCTTTGAGTCTATTGCCATGATAATGCAGAGGAAAGTCAAAGGAAGCATTGACTTTGAGAGCATTGATAGCCTCTAGCGCTCAGATAACATGTTGTCACCTTCAATCAATCTCAAAATAGATTACCTCCATTCTACCTCCTTATTTCCTAGATTTATTCGTATTTTTTTTTCTCTTATATGACCAAGAACTCCACTTGAATTTGTTTTGCCATTGAAGAATAATTGATTATTCTTATAAGGCTATCTAATGTATTAGCATGATCTTAGTCTGAAGAAGGATCCGAAACCAAAACATGCCCATCCACGCATTCCCTGCTGCCTGACCCTCTGTGTTGCTCTAGCACTTTGTGTTTTGATCAAGATACCAGCACCAGCAGTTCTTTTGGTCACTCTAGCATGTTCTCGGGATGTCGGAGGAAACCAAAGTTCCTCAGCAGAAACCAACAAGTTCACAGGGAGATCGTAGCAAATGGCGACAGACAGCATCCGATTTCAAGACTGAACCTGGATTCCTGGAGTTATGAATCAACAGTACTAACTGCTGCACTGCCATGCCACCAGAAATCTTGTTCTTGGTTATAATCTTATAAGCCCTCGGTTGTCGGTATCCCACTCAATGGGGTATCAACATTCAGCACTCCGGGGCTGAAGCTAAACTTCAACTAAGCTCCAGGTCTCATTGCTAGTTTCATTGCAATATCAGCTAATTTAAATTGTCAGATGTGTGCTGGCTTTCAAGCTGCAATTTCCAATGTGTGCAGTGGAGTGGTGGGATAGAAGGAAAATTGTTTAGATTACCAACTAGATCAATGGGAGGAGAGAACTATGCAGTGGGTAGACAGAGAAAGACCTGGGGCCTTGCCATATTATAAAACCTATTGTTGCTTAACATGCTTATTACAGCAGTAGGAAGAACATAATCTTGGCACCCAGCTGAAGAGAACAATGTTTATTAGTATTGGTTTATTATTAATGTTCTGTGATATAGCAAAACACTTTATTTTTATGTGCTATCCAGGCAAACATTATCATACAAGAATACTTCAGGCTGTGCAAAAGAGAAAATAAATCGAGTGCAAAATGTAGCGCTGCAGATACGAGGAAACGCAGATAAAAGAAAAGCACGAGAACTGCAACAAGGTACACTTAGATTAAGAAAAATTAATCCCTTGCATATGAGGGTTTGGTTCAAGAGTCTGATAACAGTGGGAAATAAACTGTTCTTGAATCTGACAGTATGCTTTTTTTTAGCATTTGCATCTTCTGCCCGACGGGAGAGGGGAGAAGGGAGAAGAGAGAATGAACTGGGTGCGAGTGGTCCTTGATTATGTTGACCATTTTCCTGAGGTTGCATGAAGTCAGTGGGGTGGGAGGGGTGGGAAGAGGCTGGGGTTTACGTGATGGACTGTGCTGTGTTCAAAACTCTCTGCAATTTCTTGAGGTCTTGGACAGAGCTGTTGCCATACCAAGCTGATGCATCTGGATAGAATACCTCCTATGGTGCTTCTACAGAAATTGCTAAGTTATTGGAGACATGCTGAATTTCCTTGGCCTTCTGAGGAAGTAGAAGTAGAGGCATTGGTGTGTTAGATTGGCCATAGTTTGGATGTGTTTGGACCAGGACAAATTGTTGGTGATAAATACAACTTGGTCCTTGAAGCTCTCATTTACGTAAATTGGACCTGCATGCCCTTATAATAATCATATCCTGTATCTCCATTCATGTATTTGGGATTGAGCTTAGCTCAAAAACTATTCAACAATTTGTTAAGATATTTCTGTAAGTGCCGGCTTATTCCTCATATTCTGGTTTCCTTAGCAATGTTGGAAAAGGACCAAAGACCTCATCAGAGCAGCCAAGATAAGCCATCTGCTCCCCTGACTCTTCTTCAGAATCACTGCATCTACTCCTTCAATCAACACTCATACTATTTCAAACAATTGGAAGTGAAAGTGGAATCAGGAGTTACAGATCTGGTGCTAGAGCTACACAGAGTCGAACTCCGGCACGGAGTCTGCAGACATGGATACTTAGAGATGAATGGGTTTGTTGCAAATCAATCCAGAGAATCTGTGATGGATTGTACAGATGGTATAATACCTTCATTATGTCCATTATGTGTTCCTATCACAAGTGTCTCTGTCTCTGCGTGTCTTTGCATGTCTCTGCATGTTGCTGTGTGTCTCCACCGTGCTCCTCGTCTGTGTTCCTCCTCTGTGTTCTTCCTCTGTGTTCTTCCTCTGTGTACCGTCTCTGTGCTCCTCCTCTGTGTTCTTCCTCTGTGTACCGTCTCTGTGTTCTTCCTCTGTGTACCTCCTCTGTGTGCCTCCCTTCTCTTTTCACTCAGAGTATTGAGTATAGAAATTGGAAAGTCATGTTATCTATCTATACATAACTAAAGCTCTTATCTTGTTATCTTCCGGTTTGCTCGATCATTCTATTTGCGTGAATACAGTATGCAATAGTGTTACGATTTTTCGCCAGCTTACTCACCGTTCCCCTCTGCTGCGCTTGCACCATTTCATTCCGATCGGTGGTCTAATGTAAAATTAGCGAGCTTTAAAAATCGGTAATGCACAGATCGATCTACTCTCCTGCCAGTCGGAGCCGCGTGGATTGGTCTTTTCTCCTGTCGCTCCGCGGGACGGTCCGCCCCTTCCTGCATCATCGCGTCTCTACAGAAGCTGAGGGAGGCTCGGGATGACCGGAGGAGGTTTCCATCACATCTTTACTGGAGCTGAGGGGGGCTCTGGATGGCCGGCGAAGGTCTCCAACCAGATACTATTTTTGTAGGGACTGGAAGCGTCCCAACCCGGCCCGGCATGGCGTGATGTCGTCAAACAGAAAACAGACACTCTGATCCCTCCTCTCCCCCACAACCCCCGACTTTTCTCCAAGCTCTCTTACCACACCCCACCCCCTCCGCCCACACCCTCGCGCCCTGCCTGCACTCCCCCTGCCTCCACAACCCCCTCTCCCCCATCTTCACATCCCCCTCCCCCCACTCTCCGGCTCCACAACGCTCACTGCCGCCCCCTCCCGCACATCCCCCCCCCCAACCCCCCGCTCCCCCCTCCCCCTCCCCCCCACCCGTCCCCCACACATCTCGCCCACATCCCTCTCCTTTCCCCTATGCTCAGTCACTCCCTCCCTCCCTCCATAACTCCTCTCCCCCCGACCCCCTCCTATTCTTCTATCTCTCCTCCTCCCCCACACTCCCTCCCCACATACCCACTTTCCCTTTCCTCTCTCTCCCTACCCCTTCTTCTCCCTCAATCCCCCAGCTCCCTCCTCACTTCCCCCACTTTCCCCTCCCTCTCCCACCCTACCCCCGCTTCTCCCTCAATCCCCCGTCTCCCTCCTCAGCTCCCCAACTTTCCCCCCTCTCCCTCCTCTCCCTCAATCCCCCCACTCTCCCTCACCTACCCAGGATCTCGAGGTTGCCACTCTCCCTTCTTGTGTGCCCCAGAGGAGCATCAGCCCTCAGAACCAGGCTCAAGCCTCGGAACCTCGAAGTGGCCCCAGAGCACCAGCAGAGGCGGACAGGGGCAGGCAGAGGTGGGTAGATATCGATGACTGACATCTAATGCAGCCAATCAGTGCGGCAATGGTGCAGGAAGGGGCGTCGCGGTCCCGGTGGTGACTGACAGGAGCAGAGTCCAATCAGCGCATGCGCGGTTTTTAAGATTTTTAACCTTAATAACTTTTAAAATATACCACCAATTGGAATAAAACTTGGTGCATTTGCAGTACAGGAGAATGACGAGTAAAGTGGCGAAAAATCATAGTGCTATCTTGTACCGATTTTGCGCAAATGAAAAAACACACAAACCAGAAGAAAACAAGATGAGATTTTCAGTTATGTACCAGACTGAGTGGGACCCATTGGGTCCCAGTCACACGGGAGGCCTGGTCCCCCAATGCAACCCATTCCCCAATGCAATATTCTACCACTCACCTGTTCCCCCAATGCAATGGCGTGAGTGTCCTGCAGCCAGGGGAGGGGGACGGCTTCAGGCAGAGCCTGTCGGGGGCTGGTTGTGAGGGTGTGTGGGGGAGAATGGAACATCTGCAGATTCTGACAATTTGGTGTAAATTGCATGAAATGGATTGGGTGAATGCAAACCAGACATACACATTGTAAATATTGTTGCAAAGCTTTACTTTGCTAGATTTTGATTGGATTGTGTTAAGCCTTGTCTGGGTCTCTTGAATATCTGGGCAAATGTTGCTATGTTTGCTTATTTTCAGAAGCTCCGTTTGAATACAATGTATTGTTTACTGTATTTTTGGGTTAGATAAATGTCTATCATGTACTGTGGTAATCGATATCTGTTATTGGACTGTATAGAGACCACCCCCATTTGGTTCGGCCCCTCAAGGTTCGGAGACCTATAAAAGGCCGCTCCCACGAGGTCCTGTGTCAATCTTATGGGAGAACGCTTTGGTCTGCGTGACCTTCTCGAGTGTCTCTGCTTGCACGATGCTAGGAGGGCTTGGCCATGCAGATACAAAGATCGAACCCGCGGTGGTAAGGTATAGTAGTGAGGAACTGTTATTGTGTGTTTCCAAAATAAAGTTTAGATGCGCAAGAGCTTGACTCAGTCGTTTTTAGCTGAAACTAGACTGGGGGGAAGCTTAGAATGAGCTATTTACAGAGGTAGGGGGGGGTGGGGTGGGGGAGGGGGGTGTGGGTGTGGGGAAGGGGTGTGGAGGAGGGGGTGTGGGGGAAGGGGGATGGGGAAGGCGGGGAGTAGGGGAGGGGGGTATAGTGGAGGGGCGGTGTAGGGGAGAGCGGGGTATAGGGATGGGGGGGTGTAGGAAAGGGGTGGCGTAGGAGAGGGGGTGGTATGGGGGAGGGGGGGTGTGGGAGGGGGGTGTGTGGGCTCACAGGTTCCCGGCCCCGGCTCCAACTGCACTCACCAGCTCCAGCACCGGCTGCAGACTCACTCAGTGGCTCCCATCCCCAGTGCCTGTCGCGCTCACAGTTTAGCCCACGAACACAGCCCGCCCCGCGTACACAGCCCACCTCCACCCGCGAACACAGCCCAACCCCACCTGCGAACACAGCCAGCCCCTGCCCGCGATCACAGCTAGTCCCCGCCCGCGAACACAGCCCACCCCGCCCGCGAATACAGCCCACCTCCGCCTGCGAACACAGCCAGCCCCGCCTTTGAACACAGCCCGTCCCCACCTGCGAACACAGCCAGCCCCGCCCGCGTACACAGCCAGCCCTCGCCCGCAAACACAGCTAGCCCGTGAACACAGCCAGCCCCCGTCTGTGGAACACAGCCCACGCTCCGCTCCTGAAGGAGCTGGTGATTGGCTCAGTAGGTGCCGGAAGGGGTGGCTGACAGGCGAGAAGACCAATCTGCTGATCTCATGATTTTTTAAACCTTCATAACTTTTGTAATATTCCACCGATCGGAACAAATCTTGGTGCGCTTGGAGCAGAGGAGAACTGTGAGTAAGGTGGCGAAAAGTCCTAGCGATATAGGGTACCGTTTTTGCGCGAATTTAAAAACAACGCAAACCAGAAGAGGACAAGATGAGAGTTTTAGTAATAGTACTAGACGAAGTGGGACCTGCTGTGTCCCAGCCACACGGGAAGTCTGGTCCCCCCCAACACAACCCATTCCCCAATGCAATATTCCACCACTCACCTGTCCCCCCAATGCAACCAATTCCCCAAAGCAATGTTCCACCACTCTGTGGAGCGGGTGTGGGGGAAGGGGGTGTGGTGGAGGGGGTTGTGGGGGAGGGGGGGCATGGAGGAGTGGGGGTGTGTGGGTGGGGGGTTGTGGGGGAGGGGAAGGTGTGGGGGAGGGGGGGTGTGGGGGAGGGGGGGTTTTGGGGAGGGGATGTGTGGGGGAAGGGGGTGTGGGGGAGGGGGAACCTTTAATACCTTCATAACGTTTGTGCTATTTCACCGATTGGAACAAAACTTATTTGACTTGCAGCAGAGGAGATTGGTAGATAAGGTGGCTCTATGGGGGATCGTTTTTGCACAAATTTAATTACAAGCAGACAGGAAGCGGTCAAGATGAGAGTTTTAGAGATAGATAGATAGATAGATAGATAGATAGATAGATAGACAGACAGACAGACAGACAGACAGACAGACAGACAGACAGACAGACAGACAGACAGACAGACAGACAGACAGACAGACAGACAGACACAGATAGATAGATAGATAGATAGATAGATAGATAGATAGATAGATAGATAGATAGATAGATAGATAGATAGATAGATAGATGTTGGTGAGGCCACATTTAGAGTATTGTGTTCAGTTTTCGTCACTATGTTATATATCTCTGTGTCTATCTCTATCTCTATCTTGTGTCCACCCAGAGACTGTTAACATGTGTGTCATCTTGGCTGGTTTGGTCATCCTTTGTCTCCTTTGTCTCTTCAGAGGTTATGGGGAGAAGGCACGAGAATTGTGTTAGGAGGAAGAGATAGATCAGCAACGATTGAATGGCAGAGTAGACTTGATGGGCCGTATGGCCTAATTCTACTCCTATCATTTATGATCTTATGATCTTTGTATTCCCAAAATTTATTTGCAGGTTTCCTCTCCATTTCGAACACATTCCTGCTCTCTCCCCAGCTGTGTGGAGCCCTCCTGGGTTAACGACATTGATCTTTCTCCGAATCCCTGATGTTGATTCCAACCCAAAGTCTGAACAAATTTCAAAAGTAAAGTAAAGTGTAACAATCAGAAGGAACTAATCTTATATTGGAAGGTTTACATTTGATCGTTATGGTATGTCTGCTCATGGTATAAGATGTCAACTAAATCCTCAATATGGATTAAGACACCCTGATATTGTTTTATCAGGCATTGTACACGTTTAAATAAATCATAAGTGGTCATACAGATGACTTCTAACAATAATACTTTATTTACAATTCCAATGCAGAATTGGGCCATTGGAATGAAACAATCAATGCAATTCTTGATCTTAATACCATACCCTGTTCCCATAGCATTAATTTCCCTTTATTTTAGCCATCTGTCCAACCAAACTTGGTAAAGCCCAATCAGGCCCCAAAGGCCTGCGGACTTTAACATGAAGGAGCTTGCAGTCTTGGGTTGAGACCGACGTCGGGAAGCTCCAAAAGCAGCACAACGTTCGACTAGCCCTGACCCGAAGTAGCTCGCCCGGCTCGGGGGAGCTGAGATTTCCCCCCCCCCCCCCAATGATGCAGGAGCTTGATCGTCCCGACAAGGAGGCCGGCCGTCGGTTACGGGAGTAAGATCATCCCGTCAACAGAAGGTTAGAGGCCCCCGAATAGCGGCACATTTGGATAGCAGTAACAGGATCGGTCTGAGTCAGCATGGATTTACGAAAGAGAAATCATGCTTGGCTAATCTTCTGGAATTTTTTGAGGATGTAACTAGGAAAATGGACAAGGAAGAGCCAGTGGATGTAGTGTATCTGGACTTTCAGAAAGCATTTTATAAGGTCCCACATAGGAGATTAGTGGGCAAAATTAGGGGACATGGTATTGGGGGTAGTCCAGACATAGATAGAAAATTGGTTGGCAGAGTGGAAACAAAGAGTAGGGATTAACGGGTCCCTTGTCAGAATGGCAGGCAGTGACTAGTGTGGTCCCACAAGGCTCGGTGCTGGGACCGCAGCTATTTACAATATACATCAATGATTTAGATGAAGGGATTCAAAGTAATATCAGCAAATTTGCAGATGACACAAAGCTGGGTGTCAGAGTGAACTGTGAGGAGGATGCTATGAGAATGCAGGGTGACTTGAACAGGTTGGGTGAGTGGACAGATGCATGGCAGATGCAGTTTAATGTGGATAAATGTGAGGTTATCCACTTTGCTAGCAAAAACAGGAAGGCAATTATTATCTAAATGGTGTCAAGTTGGGAAAAGGGGATATGGGGGTCCTTGTTCATCAGTCAATGAAAGTAAGCATGCAGGTACAGCAGGCAGTGAAGAAAGCGAATGGCATGTTGGCCTTCATAACAAGAGGAGTTGAGTATAGGAGCAAAGAGTTGTAGTTGTATAAGGCCCTTGTGAGACCACACCTGGAGTATTAGGTGCAGCTTTGTTCCCTTAATTTGAAGAAGGACATTCTTGCTATTGAGGGAGTGCAGCGTAGGTTTACAAGGTTAATTCATGGGATGGCGGGACTGTCATATGCTGAGAGAATGGAACTGCTGGTCTTGTGTGCTCTGGAGTTTAGAAGGATGAGAGGAGGTCTTATGGAAGCATATACGATTATTAAGGGTTTGGACACGCTAGAGGCAGGAAACATGTTCCCGATGTTGAGGGAGTACAGAACCAGGGGCCACAGTTTGAAAATAAGGGGTAAGCCATTTAGAACGGAGATGAAGAAACACTTGGTCACACAGAGAGTTGTGTGTCTGTGGAATTCTCTGCCTCAGATGGCTGTGGAGGCCAGTTCTCTGGAAACTATCAAGAGAGAGCTAGATAGGGCTCTTGAAGATGGCGGAGTCAGGGGATATGGGGGGAAGCCAGGTACAGGGTACTGCTTGTGGATGATCAGCCATGATCACATTGAATAGCAGGGCTGGCTTGAAGGGCCCTACGGCCTACTCTTGCACCTATTGTCTATTGTCTATTGACCACTGGAGGACAAAGAAGGGCGAGATTTAACTTTTTTTCGCCTTCAATCACAGTGAGGAATGTAGAGGAGTCACTGTGGTGGATATTTATATTAAAAATGTATATTATAATTGTATATTAAAATTCCTCGTATGTTGCAAAACATACTTGGCTAATAAAGTATGATTATGATTATGATTATGATCAGTCCGCACAATTGACAGGGGATACTATTTTGTTGCAGAGACCAACATCAAAGAGCCAACCACTGCATTAATTAGAGTTGTCACAGATTTTTGTGGTTTGGCTGTGTCAAGGAAATAGGGAAAGCGCTGAAAATAAATTGCACCAAGCTGCAATTAGCTACAGCCACCACCAGCACCTACCTCTCCAGGTAAACCGACAGAACTTCACTCTCCTCACTGGCAGTCACCTCTTTGCGCAGATTATTAATATTCATGATATGTACGGTAAGGTTTTAACTATTTTTCCCACACAGAATGCTGCTGGAAAAATAAACAGAATACACAGGCCGAAGCCATCTGTGTAGATGACAGAATTTATTATGCGAGCGCTGAGATAATTAAAGCAGAATTCATATTCCAGCCTACAGGCATATAAAATAAGATTTGACAGGATAGGAGCAGCTGCAAACCTAGAGATCTCTTTGAAGGCCCCTGAGCACTAACTGCACCACCACCGAGAAGTCAATAGCAGTTCTGCTTTCCATGTGACACAATACTGACAGTCGCCTGAGCTTACTCTCAACTGAGACTACATGCGTCACTACTTTGGCAGATTCCACAATTGATCTAAATGTACAATATTCGTATTTCTCAACTCATTATAGTCAGTGAGCATCACGGTATCCATCTCAATAATCTTCAGTATCTTTTCTACAACATGCAAGGCATATCAACACTTCATTCCATCGCTTTGGAATTCTGAGAGATTGTTAATATACAGGAACATATATTTCCATAATATTTCATTATTAATAGATGAAAATCTATACTAATAAATATACCACCCATTTTTGGCGAAGTTTTAACATCACTCAAAAATAAATTCATGGTAATCCAGTGTAGGATAGTGTCATTGTGCGGGGATCACTAGTCGGCGTGGACTTGGTGGTCCGAAGGGCCTTTTTCTATGCCGTATCTCTAAACTAAACTAAACTAAACTAGTACAATGTTGTTGACTCTTCTGCACAAATTTATTTTTCTTTAATTTGACCGCTGATTCTGGTCACGACTTAAAAGTTTCAAGCTCTACAATTGTAACAGTTAAGGGCCTGTCCCACTCAGACGACTTTTTAGGCGAGTGCAGGAAACTCTGCGCTCGCCACATGATCACCACATGGTTGCCACATGTTCGCTGGTGGTCTCTGGTGAGTCTCCTTCATGGCCGCGAGGAGTTCCCACATTCTGGGAACTAGCCGCGGCCTCAGTATGGTCGCCGCAATATTTTCAACATGTTGAAAATTTTTCTGTGACCAAAAATTGGTCGCCATGGGGAAAATCGATAATCCTGTAGTCGTAGGTACAGTTGTAGTGGGGTTGGCATGTAGTTATGGGTAGTCGAGGTAGTCGTAGGTAGTTTTAGTTAATTGCCTTTTCATGGGCTCATTGGGGAAAAAAATGTAAGCACGAGTTTTCAGAACCAAGGATAATGTTAAATGCCTGCCAAACTTCACAGTTGTGTATCTCTGGCTTATTAAAAGTTGTCTGGCTTCTTAAAAGTGTCTCCACTCCTTCTCCCCCCCCCTTCTCCCCCCTTCTCCCCTATTTTAAAGGATTTACCGTACACTGTGCTAGCCGTCTTAACCTCCCTGTTCATCGCGGTGTGTGTCTGTATCACCTTGGCTTTGCACCATGTGAATTTCAGACAGCGTTCCCCCCGCTTACCCTGGCCCCCGCCTTTGCGATGTGTTTGTGTGTGTGTGTTCCACTCTGACAGTCGCCGTTCCAGTTCCCGGTTTTTCAGGTGAGTGCCGGCAAGTTGACACTTGCCGGCAGTCCGCTGAAAAATCGCCTAAGTGGAACAGGCCCTTTACAGTATAGCATCCATCCAACAAGATTATGAATTGAGGGGTCTGGAATTTATTTTAATATGTCAATAGGATCAAAATTGAAGAGGCTTCTTTAAGAGATAGATTTGACCAGAATCAATGAAACATAATTGCTTATTTTTCTCAGGTACCAATTATTATTAGTAATTGTTTTATGGAATATTACATTTTCTAAACAAAAAATGTGGCTTCTCCAGTGCCTCATTTTATTTTCAAATTATTTTTTAAGGATCTATGTCACAGACAAAGCCAATATTTATTGCTCATCCATAGTCATTGCTGATCTAATGGCTTGTCAGGCTATATCTGAGCGCATTAGGAATCAACTACATACAGTACATCGTTGGACTGGGGTCAAATATAGGTCAGATAAGTTTAGTTTAGTTTAGAGATACAGTGTGGAAACAAGCCCTTTGGCCCACCGAGTCCATGCATACAAGCAATCACTATTTCACTATTTATATCCTACACACTGGGGCAATTTTACAGAAGGCAATTAACCTACAAACCTGCATTATGGTTTAGTTTAGAGATACAGCACGGAAACAGGGCCTTCGGCCCATCGAGTCCGCACCGACCAGCGATCCCCGCCACTGACACTATGCTACACACACTATCGACAATTTACAATTTTACCAAGCCATTTAACTTACAGACTTGTACGTCTTTGGAGTGTGAGAGGTAAATGGAGCTCCTGGAGAAAACCCATATGGTTCTCGAGGCGAACATACAAACTCCATAAAGATAGCACTCATAGTCAGGATCGAACCCGGGTCTCTGGCGCTGTGAGGCAGCAACTCTACCGCTGCGACACCGTGGTGCCCTGATAAGGATGGCATATGTTCACCCTTGAATGACATTAGTTAACCAGATGGACTTTTACACCAGATGGCATTGTGGTCATCATTATTAATGACCAGTTTTGGTTTTAATTCCAGATTATTATCTGAATTTAAATTCCACAGCTGCCATTGTAGGAGATTACTCTGTCTCTAGATACTAGTTCGGTGATAATAGTTTATCTGGCATCACAGTACCCCTTTGACTGAGTTACTGTTAATACTTCACAGCATCCTTTGTGCTATAATCACCTCATGGTTAAAAAGTTGAAATATAATTACTTGGTTACATTGTACAGCTCGAAGCAATGTTTTTTCCTTTCTGTTCCTAATTTTCTTCAGGATGGGTTCCAGTACCAAATAATATTAATCAGAGTATTTTTCACAGCCTGCCAAAAGCTATTGAATTAGAAGTCACAGAGACGGGGTCAAAGAACCGTAAGTCCAATTATCTTCATTACTGATGGTCAACATTTTGGATACTTGTACTGCATAGCATTATAGAGTACAGCACAGAGACATGCCCTTCAGCCCACATTGTCCATGCTGACCAAGTTGGCAATCTGGGCAAGTCTTATGTGCCTGCATTTGGCCCATTGCCCTCTAAACCGTTTCTATCCATATATCTGTCCAAATCTCTTTTGGAAGTCGGAATTGTATCTGCCTCTATAGCTGCCTCTGGCAGCACATTCCAGATACAGATTAACCTCTCAGTGAAAAAGTTGACCTCGAGTTCCCTCTATTCTCTATTCTCACTTTAAGCCTGCGACCTCGAATTGTTGAATTCTCTACTTTTATCCATGTCCCTCTTGCACACCTCAATAATGTCACCTCTCAGACTCCTACGCAGCAATGAAAAAAGTCCCAACTCTATATAACTCGAACCCACAAGCAAAGGAACATGTGTAGGAAGGAACTGCAGATGCTGGTTTAAACCAAAGATAGACACAAAAAGCTGGAGTAAATCAGCGGGACAGGCAGCATCTCTGAAGAGAAGGAATGGGTGACATTTCGGGTCGAGACTCTTCTTCAGACAGGGTGAAGGAACATCACAGTAAGTCTCTTTTGCACCATTTCCAATTCATTGATATCCTTTGTATTATTTTTATAGCACTAATCTACGCACTAACATTGATTCTTCAAGGTCATTACTTCGGCCAGAGATCTTGTATCTCAAATTGCTATCAGAAAATTTAAGAAGACACTAAGTGCTGGAGTAACGCTTTGGGTCAGGCAGCATCTCAGGAGAACATGAAGTTTCGGGTCGGAACCTTTTCTTCAGTCTGATGGGCAGACAGACAACAGACAGATCTGTTTGAGACCGACATTTTAACTTAGAAACATAGAAACATAGAAATTAGGTGCAGGAGTAGGCCATTCGGCCCTTCGAGCCTGCACCGCCATTCAATATGATCATGGCTGATCATCCAACTCAGTATCCCGTACCTGCCTTCTGATCCCCTTAGCCACAAGGGCCACATCTAACTCCCTCTTAAATATAGCCAATGAACCGGCCTGGACTACCCTCTGTGGCAGAGAGTTCCAGAGATTCACCACTCTCTGTGTGAAAAAAAGTTCTTCTCATCTCGGTTTTAAAGGATTTCCCCCTTATCCTTAAGCTGTGACCCCTTGTCCTGGACTTCCCCAACATCGGGAGCAATCTTCCTGCATCTAGCCTGTCCAACCCCTTAAGAATTTTGTAAGTTTCTATAAGATCCCCTCTCAATCTCCTAAATTCTAGAGAGTATAAACCAAGTCTATCCAGTCTTTCTTCATAAGACAGTCCTGACATCCCAGGAATCAGTCTGGTGAACCTTCTCTGCACTCCCTCTATGGCAATAATGTCCTTCCTCAGATTTGGAGACCAAAACTGTACGCAATACTCCAGGTGTGGTCTCACCAAGACCCTGTACAACTGCAGTAGAACCCCCCTGCTCCTATACTCAAATCCTTTTGCTATGAAAGCTAACATACCATTCGCTTTCTTCACTGCCTGCTGCACCTGCATGCCCACTTTCAATGACTGGTGTACCATGACACCCAGGTCTCGCTGCATCTCCCCTTTTCCTAGTCGGCCACCATTTAGATAATAGTCTGCTTTCCTGTTTTTGCCACCAAAATGGATAACCTCACATTTATCCACATTATGCTGCATCTGCCAAACATTTGCCCACTCACTTAAGAACTTAAGATCTTTTGACGCAGATCTTTTTTTTAACTCAGCGCCTCACCACACTCAATGGTGCTTCAACTGACCTGCAGAATTTGTTGCGATGGAGCTGCAACATGAGGGTTTTTCAGGCTACACCAATAGTGTGAACTGGCAGTTGTCAGGATGCTTTTGACCTTTCAGCTCTCCCGCTGCTTCAGCTAATGCTGCGGGAACACTGGAGAGACGCACACACCAGGAAATGTAGTAAATATATCACCCACAGTAACTGCGGACATGAGCAAAAGCCTCTTGACTAGCAGGCCACCCCCACAGACTGAGGGTCAGATGTGGGGCTCACCTACTAATCAAGAGGCTTTTGACCCTCCCAGATGCCACAAAGTAAATCTCCAATAATTCGGCATCTGATTTTGCAGAAACTCTGGAGAGACAAGGAACTGCTGATGCGAGAATCGTGAACAAAACACAGAGTGCTGAAGGAACTTAATGCAACTTATGAGTAAGTGCAGAAATCCAAATGGTGTGCCATCTGGCTCACTTATTATTTCAGGTGTGAGTTGAGGGTCCCATGGTACAAGCTAGATCCTCTGCTAATGTTGTGGGCCCAGAATAAGGCCAGGACCAAAGCCAGATTACGAGCAAGGTGTGCAGCCAAAGCCAGCATCAGCAAGTTGAAAAAAGCCTCAGGAATATGGGCAGGTTAAGAGCAACAGATCACATGATTAGTATCTTGACTGGTTGCATCAAAGCCTGGTATGGTATTCCAATGGAAGAAATTGCAGAGAGCGGTGGACTCCAAAATGGGCACAGATTTTCTCACCATCGAAAACATCCATATGAGACACTACCTCAGATGGCAGGATCCATCATCAAGGGTCCCCACCATCCAAGCCAAGACCTCTACTTGCTGCAAGAATATAAAGGAGGATGGTAAAAGCTTCTTTAGGTATGTGAAGAGGAAAAAAATAGTTAAGACCAAAGTTGGACCCTTGAAGACTGAAGAGGGTAAATTTATTATGGGGAACAAGGAAATGGCAGATGAGTTGAACAGATACTTTGGATCTGTCTTCACTAAGGAGGACACAAACAATCTTCCTGATGTACTAGTGGCCAGAGGATCTGGGTGACGGAGGAACTGAAAGAAATCCACATTAGGCAGGAAATGGTGTTGGGTTGACTGATGGGACTGAAGGCTGATAAATCCTCAGGGCCTGATGGTCTGCATCCCAGGGTACTTAACGAAGTGGCTCAAAAAATTGTGGACGCATTGGTGATAATTTTCCAATGTTCTATAGATTCAGGATCAGTTCCTGTGGATTGGAGGGTAGCTAATGTTATCCCACTTTTTAAGAAAGGCGGGAGAGAGAAAACGGGGAATTATAGACCAGTTAGCCTGACATCAGTGGTGGGGAAGGTGCTGGAGTCAATCATAAAAGATGAAATAGCGGCACATTTGGATAGCAGTAACAGGATCGGTCCGAGTCAGCATGGATTTACGAAGGGGAAATCATGCTTGACTAATCTTCTGGAATTTTTTGAGAATGTAACTAGGAAAATGGACAAGGGAGAGCCAGTTGTAGTGGCAGATGTAGTGTATCTGGACTTTCAGAAAGCATTTGATAAGGTCCCACATAGGAGATTAGTGGGCAAAATTAGGGCACATGGTAAGTGGCACATGGGTAGAGTGGGCACGTGGGTAGAGTGCTGACATGGATAGAAAATTGGTTGGCAGACAGGAAACAAAGAGTAGGGATTAACGGGTCCATTTCAGAATGGCAAGGAGTGACTAGTGGGGTAGCGCAAGGCTCGGTGTTGGGACCGCAACTATTTACAATATACATCAATGATTTAGATAAAGGGATTCAAAGTAACATTAGCAAATTTACAGATGACACAAAGCTGGGTGGCAGTGTGAACTGTGAGGAGGATGCTATGAGATTGCAGGGTGACTAGGACAGGTTGGGTGAGTGGGCAGATGCATGGCAGATGCAGTTTAATGTGGATACATGTGAGGTTATCCACTTTGGTAGCAAAAACAGGAAGGCAGATTATTATCTAAAGGTGTCAAGTTAGGAAAAGGGGAAGTACAACAGGATATGGGGGTCCTTGTTCATCAGTCAATGAAAGTAAGCATGCAGGTACAGCACAAAGTGAAGAAAACGAATGGCATTTTGGCCATAACAAGAGGAGTTGAGTATAGGAGCAAAGAGGTCCTTCTGCAGTTGTATAGGGCCCTAGTGAGACCACACCTCGAATATTGTGTGCAGTTTTGGACCCCTAATTTGAGGAAGGGCATTATTGCTATTGCAAGAGTGCAGCGTAGGTTTACAAGGTTAATTCCCGGGATGGCGTGACTGTCATATGCTGAGAGAATGGAGGGGCTGGGCTTGTATACTCTGGAATTTAGAAGGATGAGAGGGTATCTTATTGAAATAAATAAGATTATTAAAGGTTTGGACACGCTAAAGGCAGGAAACATGTTCCCGATGTTGGGGCAGTCCAGAACCAGGGGCCACTGTTTTAGAATAAGGGGTAAGACATTTAGAACGGAGATGAGGAAACACTTTTTCGTCCAGAGAGTTGGGAATCTGTGGAATTCTCTGCCTCAGAAGGCGGTGGAGGCAGGTTCTCTGGATACTTTCATGAGAGAACTAGATAGGGCTCTTAAAAATAGCGGAGTCAGGGGATATGGGGAGAAGGCAGGAACGGGCCACTGATTGGGGATGATCAGCCATGATCACAATGAATGGCGGTGCTAGCTCAAAGGGCCGAATGGCCTACTCCTGCACCTATTGTCTATTGTTGATTGCTACCGCGGACTGAAACTTGACTTCCACACCATTAGGTTCAGGAACAGCCATTGCCCTGCATATTATTTCAGATTTCCATTAACTGCTGTGTTAAGGATTTCACAGTTCCAGCATGTTTACATTCCCTTCAGATAGCTCACTTAAAGAGGCTGTCCCACTTGGGCGACCTAATTGTCGAGTTTAGAAGAGTTTAATAAAGTTTGAAGAAATGTCATGTTGAAGACGTCCTTCGACTATGTAGAAGACCTCCTTCGATCTTCTTCGACTATGATGAAGACTAGCATCGACTAGCTACGACTAGCTATGGCAAACTTCGGGAAAATTGGACTCCGAATAGTGGAGAGTGAAGACGACCTCCTTCGATCTCCTTCGACCTACCTTCGACCTCCCTTCGACTATGATGAAGACTATCTACGACTACCTTCGACTGCCTTCGATTACCTTTGACTACCCTTGATTACCTACGACTATCATGCCGACCTACCACGGGGGGGGGGGGGGGGGGTATTCCAGGGCAAGGATTTTTGGAATCTGAAGGCATTGCCTTAAGTGGGAGAGCAATTCCATTAGGGGATCGGGTGAACTCTGCTATTAACATAACATTAAAGCATTGGAGGAGGTTCCAGAGAATGAAAGGAGTAAGGTAATAGGGGATATGAAAGAGTATTTTAAAAATAGAGCAAGCTAAATCAGGATCCATTCCTTGTTCACAAGCGCTGGAGTGATGGTTAAATGGAACCGTGTTTTAAGACACTTATTTCTCAGAGGGGAATTATTAGAGATTGTTGTTATTTAAGGTGATAGAGGATAAATAATTTAGATCTGAGGCAGACTGGAATGGATGCAAACTGCACAGCCACTTTAAAGCCCTTACATTTATTGAGCAATTTGATTGAGCAGTGTTTTAAGACATAGGCAGCAGGCATTTGGATGAATTCTACTTTATGGAGAAGAGTCATAGAATCATAGAGCGATACAGTGTGGAAACAGGCCCTTCGGCCCCACTTTCCCACACCGGCCAACATGTCCCAGCTACTCTAGTCCCACCTGCCTGCGCTTGGTCCATATCCCTCCAAACGTGTCCTATCCATGCATCTATCTACTGATTCTTAAATGTTGGGATAATCTCAGCCTCAAAAGAGAGTCAGACAGAGCTCTTAGGGCTAGCGGAATCAAGCGGCATGGGGAGAAGGCAGGAACGGGGTACTGATTGTGGATGATCAGCCATGATCACATTGAATGGTGTTGCCAGCTCGAAGGGCTGAATGGCCTACTCCTGCACCTATTGTCTATGTATCTACAGTATGTACCTCCTCTGGCAGCTTGTTCCTGACACCCACCGCCATTGTGTGAAAAACTCACCCCTTAGATTCCTATTAAATCTTTTTCCCTTTATTTTGAACTTATGTCCTCTGGTCCTTTCGGGCAGATGGGGCTCATCAGCCTGGGAAGGCAGTCCGTCTAGGAGAGGGAAAACTCTGATTTAAAACCTCCACTGCCTTATGTCCATATCCAGTCATGGAAAAGGCTCCAGGAGTAAACCTCAAGAAAATCTGGAGACGGAGCCTCTAAGGCAGTTCGTCATTGTCTACAACCTCGCTCTGGCAGCTACTGCAACGGCGCTGGTGCCAAACTGTAATTCTTTGGATCGATCAGTGATGTGGAGAGGGGGGACAGCCTGTCCTCCATATGACATCTCCCAGGCTTGCATCCAACCAAGATGCATCACCCATGGTCAGTCATGACCGAGAGGGGCCTACTACTACCTCTGGTCCTTAATTCCCCTACTCTGGGCAAGAGATTCCATGCATCTACCCAATCTATTCCTCTCAGAGAATGAATGAGGCCAGGCAGAATAATGTTAAGAGCGTCAAGTCTTAAGATTATTTCAGCAGCAAGTGAGTGGTGGCAAAGACAGATTTGGATAAAGCGTCGGTAATATAGAAGAGAGCAGTCAGTGACGTCGGAATATGTGATGCAATGATTATCTCAGGCTGGTTCATATTCTTACTATTTCCAAGTCAAGGGTGGGATTGCTGGTTAGGGAGAAGAGCTTTTGGCAGAAACTGTTCATAATGTGGTTTTCTGCTCTGGACTTCAGAAGTTTGATTCCTGAAGGTGCAACTTCACCCACTCCTTCTCTCCAGAGATGCTCTCTGTCCCGCTGAGTTACTCCAGCATTTTGTGTCTACCTTTGATTTAAACCAGCATCTGCTGTTCATTCTTACACAACCTAACTGTTTAATGTTATGTTCAAGCTTTCCTTTCTACTTTTCTCCAACTGTGTGTGTGTGTATGTACACACGTATGCCTGTGCGTGTGACCCAGCTGAGTTACTTGAATTGTATATTATATATTAGATGAATGTGAATGCTATAACAGTAGCAACACGTGAGAATAGTTTTGCAACCTATTTATTCGAGGGGGATTATTAGGGATTGTTGTTATTATGGTGATGGAGGATGAATAATTTAGATTTGAGGCAGGCTGGAATGGAAGCATGCTGCACAACACTTTAAAGGCTTCACATTTATTGAGCAATTCATCTTAAAACATGATAATACAGCAATCACAGTTTACTTGTACCTTGAAGCATAAACATAAAAATGGTGCGCCCACTTGCAACAGTCACTTGATCAATGCTGCTTTCTGATTTAAATTCCAAGGTAGAAGATTTATTTCCCCTTATTTTGTTAATATATTTGGTAGACTGCATTATTGTATTTAACCAGACAATCAGATTTATTTTCCAGGTATGTTCTCTCCTGCCTTTAACATGAACATGAATGTCCACCTCATTATCTATCTTCGTTTTACATCTGTCACCTGCCAGATTTCATTATGATCAATGCATGCGTTTGGCATACAGTCCTGATCCACAAGTTTCAACAAATGGACTGCAGCATTTCAAAAGGTTACCTCACCACCATCTTCTCAATTAGCCAAATGTAAATTAAGGGGTGGGGAGGGGAGAGGGGAGAGGGGGATGGCGGGGTTGGGGGGGGGGGGGGGGGGTTTAGAACTCTTGATTTGAGTATAACCTACCTACGAATTAAGATTCAAGAGATTCAAGATTCAAGAGACATTTATTGTCACAAGTACCAATTGGTTCAGTGAAATTTGGGGTCACCATACAGCCATATGAAATTAGCAGCTATTATTAATACTCAGAATATATTAGACATTATAAATTGATGCTTGCTCCACTTTCTCATTGAAAAGGAAGAAAAGTGAATTATTCATAATGATTATGTGTAGGAAGGAACTGCAGATGCTGGTTTAAACCGAAGATAGACACAAAATGCTGTAGTAACTCAGCAGGACAGGCAGCATCTCTGGAGAGAAGGAAGGGGTAACGTTTCGGGTCAAGACCCTTCTTCACTGAACTTTGGACTTTGGAAATGGCACCAAAACGTGGCGGTGCCTGCATGTGTAAATATGCAAAATGAAGTTCACGGTCTTCACATCTAATGTCAATGTCATTCCTTTGATTCTGACATTGTTATACATGAAATAATAGACATTAGCTTCAGGATCATTAGAACACTTTTCTTGAAGTGCAATGACTATGTTCTCCATCCAAAACAATCATTCCCTCCCTTACAAAATTCACAGCAGTTGCTATAACAGCATTTAAAGGACACTTGGACAGGTAGATGGATAGGGAATGTTTGGAGGGATATTTGCCAAATGAAGGCTAGTTTAGATGGGACATTGTAGTCAGCGTGGATGAGTTGGGCTGAAGGGCCTGAGTCCATGCTATTTGACTCTAGTTGCTCTCCCAGTCCACATTAAGAACACCTCACAAACTCTCATCCTCTACCATAAGGACAATTACTTTATGTGCTCCAAAGCACTGGTACTTTCTTCTACACATTTTTATTTCTAGTTGAATATCATCCTAATTTAGGAATGTATCACTGATCCTTCATTGTTACTGGATCGAAATCCTGAAACTGCTTCTGCAACAGTATTGTAGTTTTACCTCCACCAAACAAATTGCCACAGTTGATGAAGGCAGTTCAACTGTCTAGCCTACCTAGCAGGATATTTGGAAATGTGAAACAAAAATATTGCAAACACTTAGTAGGTCAGGCAGCACCAACGGAGAAGGAAACCATGTTTCAAAGGTTCAAAGGTTCAAAGGTTGATTTATTGTCACATACACCTAGATGCAGTGAAATTCTTTTTGCCAATGCAGCACATTAAAAAAGGAATACAAACATAACAGTAATAAATAGCTTTAACATAAAAAACATCCCCCCACAATGGTTCCCATTATGGGGGAAGGCACAAAGTCCAGTCCCATCCCCAATGTCCACCCATAGTCGGGCCTATTGAGGCCTCCACAGTTGCCTCTACGGAGGCCCGATGTTCCAGGCCGTCCTCGCCGGGTGATGATGTTCCGGCGTCGGGAGAGTCCTCCCAGCGGCCTGGGAACCCTGGAACGGCAGCCTCCCTACTCGAGACCGTGGCTTCCGGAGCCGACAAGGCCGCGCCGAATGGAGCTCAACTGGCGATCTCGTCGCGAGATCCCAGGCTCCCGATGTAAAGTTTCAGCGCCGCCGCCCGCAGCTCCGCGATGTTTTTAACGCCGGTCCCAGCTCACCGGAGTTCCAGTGCGGCGACCCAGGCAAGGCACCGCCCGCCCCGCAATGGCGCTCCAGCGCTGCACCGCCGTCCTCAGACCCGCAGCTCCGCAGCCGCCGCCGATGCCGCCGATGCCGATGCCGAGGCTCCGGGCGGTCCCCTCAGGAAATGCCGCTCCGGCCCGCTGGTAGGCCGCGAGGACGGGTCGAAAGTGCAGCCCGGAGAAAAGCTGCATCTCCGACCAGGTAGGGACCCTGAAAATTAGTTTCCCCCTTCCCTCCCCACACATAAAAAAGCTAGAACTCCTTAAAAACAAAACACTAAACTAACTAAAAATAAGAAAAAATAAATGAAAAACAGACAGCTGCAGGCTAGGCAGCCATACCCCCTACAGGTCGGCGCCAAGTAGTCAATCATGCAAAGCATTGACTGCCTACAGATAGACCCAAAGTGCCGGAATAACTCTGTGGGTCAGGCAGCATCTCTGGAGAACATGAACATTTCAGGTCCGGGCCCTTCTTCAGTCTGGCTAGAATGAGTTCTGTGAACCTGAATGTGGAAGGTCATTAAAACTAAAGTAAGTTAGTAAGTTTATTGGCCACGTATTCACATACAAGGAATTTGCCTTGGTGCTCCGCCCACAAGTAACAACATGACATACAGTGACAGTTACGAATGACTCAGAAAACACTAAACATTAATAATAATAAGACATTAATGATAAAACACCATTGAACAAGCATGTGAACCAACAAAATACCAGATCAAAGGGAGGCTACAAAGTGCATGGCATCGATACAATACGATGATATTACAAAATATCAGGGAGAGACTTGAGATGTTGAACTCTTTGCATTGAAGAAGGTAAAGCCACAGGAGATTTAACAGACATTTTTAAAAGTAAGAATAATGTTGATGTAGAAAACACCGTCTTTTGATCCTGCAGATTATAGGCGGAAAAGTTCATTTTATAACCAACAATAATTGTCACAACTGAGCCTGCTATTAATCTATATACTTGATGATACTTAATGATTTTTTAACAAGCAAATGAATGATTGTTGCTTCAATATGACAAGATTATTAAGAAATAACTTGCAAAGCATGTTATATGTCAGTATTAGCAATGTAGATGAATGTGTCTGACACCTGCCTCATCAATCTGGTGGAAGATAGATGAGGCATTCAAAGGATCAATATCCTTTCAATCAAAATGGGTTCATGTACATGAATTAGTTTCCTAGACTATTTTTTATGAAAGTTTTCAGGGAGCATATTATCTGAATCTATTGGGAACTGCAGATGCTGGTTTCAATGGTTCTGAAGAAGGGTGCCCTGCCGAGACGTCACCTATCTATGTTCTCCAGAGATGCTACTTGACCCACTGAGTTACTCCAGCACTTTGTGTTTAAAAAAAAAATGTATCTATTGATGACTGTGCAAGAAATCTAATTCCTCTACAATATAAGAATATAGAAGGTAGAACACCACAGGAACAGGTCCTTGGCCTACAATATTGGCCTAACTGCTGAACAGGTGCCAGGTTAAGCTAATCTCCTCTGTCTGCATGTGATCCATAACCTACCATTCCCTGCAGATGCCTATCTGGAAGCCTATTAAATCCTACTATCATATCTGTCGCCACCACCACCCAGCCAGAGAGTTCCAGGTTCCCCATCACTCCCTGTATATAAAAATACATCACCTTTAAATGTTGCCACTCACTGTCCCGCAAATATACTGGAGATTATTAATTATAAACAGAGGCTGGACAAACTGATTGTTTTCTCTAGAGCGCAGAGACTGAGATAAGACCTGATAGAAGTTTATAAAATGATGAGTCAGAGATAGGGTAGACAGTCAGAATATAGAGTGACACAGCTGGTAGAGCTGTGGCCTCACAGAGCCAGAGACTTGGGTTCAATCCTGACCTCAGATGCCGTCTGTGTGGAGTTTGCACGTTCTCCCTGTGACCGCATGGCTTTCCTTTGGGTGCTTTGGTTTCCTCCCACATCCCAAAGACAAGTGGGTTTGTGGGTTAATTGGTCTCTGTAAATTTCCCCTAGTGTGCAGGGAGTGGATAAGAAGGTGGGGTAACATAGAACTAGTGTGAACAGGAGATCGATGGTCAGTGTGGACTCGATGGGCTGAAGGACCTGTTTCCATGCTGTATCTCTAAACTAAACACTCTGGTAAACCTGTTCAGCATCCTTTATGATATTATGAGTAGAAACTGAAGTGTGACTGCAGTCTTAAAAGATCAGTACAACCTGCTCAAGGCCTCCTGTCTGCAGATGGTTTTCATCATGCAAAGATATCTATGAATCACAATCTAGATCATCTCACCTGCCTTCTAGTCTTACTTCTGGACCCCTTAACTGAATCATTGCCAAAGGCTGCCTGCATCATAATTAGGTCCATTACTGATTAAGAAAAAAATGAAACTGCTGGAGGAACTCCGCAGGGCAGGAAGGACCTGTGGAGGCAAATGGACAGACGACGTTTAGGGTTGGAACCTTTCATCACTCTGAAGTTGGGCCACAACCTGCAAAGCCATCTGTTAATTTCCCTCCACCATTTACAGCACAAACTAAAAATCTATATTGTATCACAAGATGGTGATATATAATAGTAAGATTAAATGAGAACTTACCAGTTTGAAGTTTGATCTGTATTTTATGAGGAGTTACGATGAGGGATTACGTGAAGAGCCCGCTCAGCACGCATGCGCGGCATACTTCAAAGCAGCGGTGTGGAATCACAGATAGACCCAGTTATTGAAATAAACATAGTAAAGAAACGGAGACATCAGTTATCAGTTTGACCCATATTATTGAGGGTGGGAGCGGAGGGCACGTAATCCCTCATCGTAACTCCTCATAAAATACAGATCAAACTTCAAACTGGTAAGTTCTCGTTTAATCTTACTATTTTACTTAGGAGTCACGTGAGTGACTACGTGAAGATTTTAAAGCTCTGTGATTTCAAACCGTGTAACAGTTATTACTTCACTCACTGCCGAAGTCCTTGAGGGAGGAAGTGTGTTATCGTAATCAACCAATGAATCTGTTTGTAGAAAAACACAATGGTATTTTTTAACAATAACAACAAAGAAATTAAATTGCTCCCCTGGGCTTAAATTAAATATTTGCAGTCTGTAAAAAAATGTCTGCAAATAAAGCAGGTTTTGCCAACGGCTTATTATAAAAAGTTCTGAACGTTCTTTCCCCTGACCATCCTACTGTAGCCAAGATGGATCCTATAGGCACGTCCATTCTTTTGGCCATCGACGTGGATGCTGCCCTGGTGGAGTGAGATTTGTACATGTTAGTGTTTATCCCAGCAGCTTTTAGCACCTGCTTGAGCCATCTCAAAATGGTTTGGCTCGTCACCCGACCATAAGGTTTTTTATGACTGACCCATAAGGCTTTTTCACTCCCTCGAATATTTTTGGTTTTGTCTATGTAGGACAGTAGGTGGGTCATGGCACATAACCGTGGTTCTGGCGGGTAAGCCCGGAATTCCACGACTGGATTAGGTGTTCCTGGTCTGCTCTGTTTGATCAGTCCCTGGATAATGAAAGATCTGGTCTGGAGCTGTGATCATGTTGTCCAGTCGCAATAGTTGTAGTGACTGGACCCTCTGTGCAGATACAAGTGCCATCAACATGAGTGTTTTGAGCGTAGATTGTTCCAGGTTGAGGGATCTGGCTGGTGGCCATCCCCTGAGGTATGCCAGGACCACACTGACATCCCATATATGGGTGTACCTTGGTCTAGGGGGGTTAGAGTTGTAAATACCCTTCATTAGTTTGACCACCAGCGGGTGGGACCCCATGGCCTGTTGTCCTGGAGCTTGTTTTAAATAGACAGACAGGGCACTTCTAGCTGTGTTGATGGCATTGTATCTGAGTCCTTCATCGTGGTGAAAGTTCGCCAGGAATTCCAGTATGTTGGTAACTGTAGCGGTTGAGTAGGTGATCCCTGTATCCAAGCAGTACTTCTCCCACTTTTTGATGCTGGACAAGTACTGTTTTCTTGTGGATGTTCGGAAGGATGTCGTGGAGTAATGGGAACCATGGCTGTGTAGGCCAGTTGGGTACTATCAAAATACCTGAAGCAGAGTCCATTTGTATTTTGCATAGTACACGGCTGATGAGGCAGAAGGGAGGAAATGCATAGAAGAAGAAATTTCCCCAATCCAGCGTGAACGCATCTACCGCTGCTGCCTCAGGGTCTGGTTCCCAAGCGACATACATAGGTACCTGGTGATTTAGCCTTGATGCAAATAAGTCGAAATCTGGCGTGCCACATTGCTTAATAATCTTTGCAAACACTTTGGGGTTTAACATCCATTCGGTGTTGTCATTAAATTTGCGTGACCTGGTGTCTGCCACTGTATTTAGCTTACCTGGCAGGTAAATTGCTGATAGCCAAATATGTCTTTCGACACACCATTGCCAAATTGTGTTGACCAATTTGTTGCATGATATCGATTTTATGCCGCCCATATGGTTAATGTAGGCCACCACCGTAGTATTGTCTATTTGTAACCGTACATGCAAGTGATGCATATTGGATGCATATGCTTTTAAACCATAAAAGGCACCCAACATCTCTAGATAGTTAATGCCCAGTGTAAGTAGTAATGATGACTCTAGGTTAGTCCATCTACCACCTGTGCTGGATATGGAGTTAGTCGCTCCCCAGCCTTGAGCACTGGCACCTGTTTGGATAACTAAAGTAGGGTTAATGATGATGATAGGGCTGAAACTATGCCAAACGTTTTCTGCCCACCACTGTAGTTCTGATATTGCTTCAGTGGGTAATTTCATGATACGATCATAATGAATAAAGTTTTCATTCATTCATTCATGACCTGCATGTCGTTTTAGTGCCTGTACCTTTGCTCTTTGTAAGTTTTGATAGTGCAAAGGTCCAAATTGTGTAGCCGGAAATGCTGCTACCATTTCCCCAATTACTCTTGCTACTTGTCGAATAGTTGGTCGCTCGTTGACCATTAAATTGTTGCATGATTGTGCCAATTCAGTTGTTTTGTCTTTTGGCAAAGTTACAGACATGTGGGCTGAGTTAATTGTGAAGCCCAAGTAGTCCATGGTTGTGGATGGCTTCAACTTAGATTTATCTGGATGTAAGACAAATCCCAAGGTTTCGAACAACTGTATGGTAGCTGACACAGCTGATATGCCAATTCCATGGTCTTGCCTACTATTAAGATATCATCAAGATATGCCATGACCATATGTTTTTGTCTTCTTAATATTGCCAGGGCTGGTATTTAGTATCTTGGTGAATAATTTTGGGGCTGATGTTAACCCATTGTGTAATGCTTTAAACTGCCATTGTTGCTCCATCCAGGTAAATTTCAGGTATCTGCGATGATCCTTGTGAATGGGTACTGAATAGTAAGCATCTTTGAGGTCAATGCTTGCCATGAAGTATCCTTTGGAAATCAGTTGTTTGGCAGTAACAAACGTTTCCATTTTGAAATGTACATACTTAACAAACATATTTAGTGAAGTTAAGTCAATGATGATGCGACTCCCATCATCTTTTTTAGTTTTAGTGAATATATTTGACACAAATTCCAAGGGTTCATGTTTTGTTTTTTCCCATGATACCCTTAGTGATTATTCTCACCAGTTCAGCTTGTCCCTCTCGTTTCTCTTTAACTGAGAGGGAAAAGACTCTTTGGGGTGAATGTTGAACTGGTGGCAATTTTTCTAGTATAAATTGTATTTTGTATAGAGCCTTTTCTGTTGCTGCTCCGGCACTCTGGAACACCTTGCCGCTGCACATCAGACAGGCCCCCTCACTGTCCATCTTCAAATCCTCCCTAAAAACACATTTTTATTCTTTGGCTTTCGACACTGGCTGAGGCATTGCTCCTGTTTTTAGTGCTTTTAATGTCTTTTAATTTTTAGTGTGTTTTTTATAGTCCTTCGTTTTACGGTTTTTAATGGTTTTTAATTGTTTGTAATAGCTTTTTGTTCATGAGTTCTCATGTACAGCACTTTGTGGCAACTGCAGTTGTTTAAAGTGCTTTATAAATAAAGTTATTATTATTATTATAATTATATACTTGTCACTCGTGATAGACTCCCACGCTTCCTTAAACAGGTGTAATCTCCCCCCTGTTAGTATTGCGCCCCTACTTTCTATATGCTGGTAGGAACCAGACCCACCTACCTCCATGGTTATGGGTGTTTCTTCTGTCTCTTCCCAGACCAGCGAGTCTTGCGCCTTGTCTGGCGTGGCGGTGATGTTTGGGGGTGGCGCATTTTCCATGGGGTCCGCTCTGGGCCTTGGTCTAAAAAAGACTTCAGGTGGTGATATGCAGACCCCGAGCTTTCACCAGTCCCATAGGGTAGACGTCGACTTGTGGACGCGATGGGGTGCTGCCGCTTGGGTATTGTTGTTTTGGGTTTGCTCATCCCGAGGCCTGCCCTCATAAGACCGAAAGTTTTTTAGAGGCCTCTTCCATATCCTTTACTTTTTTCGTGAGGTCTTTGCCAAAGAGCAGTGTGTCTGGCTCAGTGGCTGGGGTTTTGCACAACCCATGCAAATTTTGGATTTAGGGCAGGTCTTATAATTTCTTTACGGAGGTTATTTATCTCGAACTGCGTGTTGCACAACAGCGCGAGAGTTGGTTAGTGGTCATCTCCATATTGTCCATAGAACGAGCAAATGATGTGATGGCTGACGTCAGGAGCCTGAGGATCCGCTGCAGTTTCAGCTCCTGGTTCCGAATATTTGTCCCCACGTGCCCCCAGATTTGGCTGTTGACAGCCGGCACTTTGAGAGACTCACAATTTTCTGAAGCTGTGTACAATTCTAAGGCCTCATTAACCACCTGCTCCTGTAGGGGCCTGTTGGAGAGGTGGTTAATGCTGGCCGCTAGTTTAGGCTCTAATGGCCTTCCTGCACGTGGGGCTGCCACGTAGCGGTCCACCACACTCAGCAGCTCTTCCTGGTCCTGCACCCCTTGCATACTCCCGACTTCTTCAGCCAGCGTCCCCTCTTCCTGACCAGCCCAGTCCTGGTCACCAAAGCTACCCTCGGTTGAGGAGGAAGCGATGGGCAGTGCACAAGGCACTGTGGAGGGAGTGCCTGAACTCCCCTGGGAGAGCGCCCCTCACGCAGCGCGTCTCGCTGGAGCACCTGCTTCAGGAGCCGCTCCATGCGGCTCAGGCGGCTGTCTCTCCCCCGTGCGGGTGGAGAGACGTCCCCGTCCGACGAGTCGGAAACCACCAGCCGGACGCTTTTTCGGGTAGCTTTACATCCAGCCCGCTGCTCAGGCACTAGCGGGACTGGGCTCGGCACGGTGTCGGGGATGGCGGAGCGCCCAGTAAGCGGTCCTACCGCCTGTTGCTGCCACCCACAGATGGAACGCTCCTCCGTTGGAGTCGAGCGGGGAACAGATCTCTTTGAGAGCCTCTTCTTAGTCGGTCTCATTCTGAAAACAGATCTCAGAAGGCTCTCCTTTCACAAATAAAGCCGACCTCAGTTTAACTTACCTGACGGTCCGTCTTTTAAACTGCAGCGGGAGCACCTGACTCCCGCTGCGGCCGCTGTTGCACTGCTGAACGCAATGCCGAGCATGCGTGCTGAGCGGGCTCTTCACGTAGTCACTCACGTGACTCCGAAGTAAAATTCAGTCTGAACTGGAGTTTTGAGCCGAAACACCTCTTATCCATGTTCTCCAGAGATGCTGCCTGACCTGCAGTGTGTGTTTATTATTTACCATATAAAAATATATATTTATATACATTAACAGCTGATAAAGCTGAAATATAATTTACTTCAGAATTTGAAGCAATGCTACTGTCTCCTCAAAATGATTACTTCAATTTGGTCTTTGTTAATAATAATATTGCATATAAATTTACATCTGTTTGTAATGGCATTCGGCATATGCAGAGAGTTGCATATTTTACTGCTAATAGTTTTGATTTAAATCACAAACTATCTGAATATAACATGCAATTTCTATGCTTAGTTTAAGCGGTTAGCTCCACGGGTATCAATATCAAAAATGAAGTCCTCAGGAAGTAATTTAATATTAAATGCTAATTCTCAATTATGTTAATCATAAACACCTACAACATAATAAGTGATATTAAAATTAAGCATTTCAACTGGCTGATATAATTAATATGTAATTTGTGACTTGTGCAAACACCACCAGGGGTAAGAATTACTTTTAAGGGAACAGTAGGCAGTTCTTAGAAAAGAGCAGAATAAATATACTAAGAAAGAACAATGCAAAATCAGTAATATACCCGTCAAGAATCTTGTACCAAATACGTATGTAAGGCATGTACAGACAACCCATAAATGAAGGAATCTGTTTGCATATACCTCATCAAATAGCAATAAATTGCTTCCCCAAGGCAAACAGCTAGTTTTCTTCCAGATTTGTTTCACTGAGCTATTGTTTTGGTTGGCATTATCACAAAGAAACTCTTTGGACAAAGGTCAAGCAAAGAGTAACAAATTAATTTGTCTACCCCACATCAAATGTCAGTAATGTTAGCGTCTCTTTCCACAATGCTTCCTTTCTCTTCACCCTAAATACATGGTGAAATGTGCAACTTCTCATTGTGATTCCACATCTGCAAGGTTTCTGCTACCCATCTGCAAGACTTTTCTTAAGAGAGGCGTGATCAGGTGCCGCCGTTCCTTTGCTGGCAGGCCGATGTGTCTGGGACGATGTGTTGGTGGAATGGGCCGCAAGCAGCCTGGGCATTGACTGGGGATCAGGTATCAATCCAAGATGCCGAGCGCAAAGTTCAGATGCGGCCTGCAATGGCACAGAGATGTGGAGGCAGTGGTGTAGCACATCGACAACATTGCCTGGCCAATCCGACAGTGCTGTCAGGACAAAGGGCTCTTATGGTCAGGTTAAGACTGTATAGTTTTAAGAGCTTCAAAACTTGAAGGATGCAAGATAGTGCCTCTTGTGTACTGCCTCATTATGCAATCCATTATTCTTCCTCTCTTCTACTTAAGTATGATTGTACTTGTGTATGGTATATTTTTTAACTGTTAAATGCATGAAGACATCTTACTGTATCTAGGTACATGTGACAATAAAGTGCTATTGAACCAACCTTAGATAGAGTCATAGTGTGAAAAGAGGCCCCTTGGCCCAAATTAATCACACCGACCAACATGTCCCATCTACTCTAGTCACACCTGCCTACATTTACCCCATAATACCTCAAAACCCATCCTATCCATTTGCCAGGCTAAATTACAGGTGAAAGAACAATGAATGACCTCAATCACTGTCTCTACCCATTTTCTGTCACATACAGAGCAGCTGCATCATGGTGCAAATGTGATATTACAATAAGAGACAGCAGCTGCCAACTCCACTATATGCTCCTGCCTCGTGGCAGCAACGTCACTGAAATGTGAGATGACAAACCTTGTGGCTGAATTTGGATCGATGAAGCCATGAATGAATAAAAGCTCTTTTAATCTGCTCTCCTAGCACGCTTGGAATTAGATAAAAATAGCCAGTTGCAGATTGAGACCAAAGTGCTTCAAGAATCTGAGCTTTCACAAGAGGTAGAGCTGCCGGCCAAGTGACATTCACTGCAATGTTGTTGGATTTGACCTGTTTCCTAGGGGATCATTAACCCTGCAACTTTTCCGCACCTTGGTATCATTAAAGCCACTAACTCCTCGGTGTCTCTTTGTTAGACAGGCATAAATGACTTTAATGAAGAAACTTGGTAAAACAGCAGTCTTTTATAAGCAGAACCTGCAAAGAAAACACATGCGATAATAAGCTTGAGGAACCACCCTCCACTGTAAACAAAGCCAATAATTGCAAAATATCTACATGGAATAAGTCTTACACAATGAGCTTGCTATGGCTCCAGGCATGTGATCCAGGCAGAGTGCGTATTGCTTTATTTCCTGCGGAGGAATGTGAACTACAACTAGAAGTGGGGATCTAACCAAAGCGGTGTGCGAATACACTTTAACTCCTGTGAGGAGATAATATAGGTAATTGCTGAAACCATGATCAGCACTAGGATATTGTCCACTCAAGATGTTAGCACAACTAATACCCCTTCTCTGATTCCTTTTCTCCCTCCTCCCTCCATCTGTTTTAATTTTTGTGCAAACAATACAATAAACATAACATATCCAATTTACCGCCTGCCAGTCACAACATCCTGGCCTTTGCCTCTTTCAGTTTCAGGTGGGGGAAGGGGGGGTGGAGGAATGGGGTGGGTGGGTGTGGGGAAAGGGGGGGGGGTGGGGAGCTGGGGGGTGGGAAAGAGGGGGGTGGGGAAGGGGGGGTGGGGGGTTGGGGGAAGGGGGTGGGGGTAGGGGGTGGAGCAAGGAGGGATGGGGCAAGGGGGGTGGGGCAAGGGGGTGGGGGAAGGGGGTAGGGGTTGTGGGGATGTAGGGGTGTGGGGGTAAGAGGGTGATGGTGGGGGAAGGGGGGTGGGGGAGGGAGGGTGGGGGATGGGGGGAGGGGAGGTGTGGGTGAAGGGGGTGGGGGAAAGGGGGTGGGGAAAGGGGGGTGGGAAAAGGAGGGTGTGGGAGAGGGGGGGTGTGGGGGAAGGAGGGGGTTTGGTGGGGGTGGGGGAAGGGGTGTGTGGGATTGGGGGGTGGTCGCAGCAGACGCAGCTCGCATTCTGCTCACCCCACACTCTGCTCATCCCACACCGTCAGCTTTTGGCCTCAAGCAGTAGCTCCCGGTCCCACTCCGATTTCACTCAGAGGCTTCCAGTTCAACTTAACAGCTCCCGGCTCGCCGTGCTGGTCGCCGCAGAAGCAGCCCACACGCTGCTCTCTGCCCACGTGACGCTCTCTGCTCGCTCACTGCTCTCTGCCCGCACGCTGCTCTCTGCCCGCATGGCTTGTGGACTCAACCAGCACGGCTTGTGGACTCAATCAACACGGCTCACGGACTCAGCCCCACCTCCGGGATTTTATTCTCCTCGCCATTGTGATTGACAGCGGGTGCCGGAAAGGGCATTACCTTCATGGTGACTGGCAGGCGAGAAGGCCAATCTGCTGAGCTCACGATTTTTTAAACCTTCATAACTTTTGTAATATTCCACCGATCGGAACAAAACTTGGTGCGCTTGAAGCAGAGGAGAACAGTGAGTAAGGTGGCGAAAAAAATCATAGCGATATACAGTACCGTTTGTGCGCAAATTTAAAAACAACGCAAACCGGAAGAGAACAAGATGAGAGTTTTAGTAATAGTACAGAGAAGATAGAAGTAGTTAGATGATCTATGTATATTATATTTACAGGCCAGTTATGCTGCTGCAAGTAAGAATTTCATACATGAAAATTAAATGCTCTTGACTTGACTCTTGGTATCACTCTGGTATCACTCTGGGATTATTTCTTCACGTGGAGTCCAGCAGGAAAGGCCTGTTCAAGTTCAGGTTTATCATCATTTTCTTTCACTTTCTCTACCTTTTCCTCATGCTCTACGTGCTTTACCAGACACTTTAATTCTCCCTCCCATTCCCACAATGGCCTTTCTGTCCTGGTCATGAGGTCATAAACTCATAAGTGATAGGAGCAGAATTAGGCCATTCGGCCCATCTAATCTACTCTGCCATTCAATCATGGCTGATCTATTTCTCCCTGCTAACCCCATTCTCCTGCCTTCTCCCCATAACCTCTGACACTCGTACATATACACACATGAATACACACATACAATCGCAGTGTATACACACATACACACGCACATACAGACATTCAAACACACATACACACACTCATTTGCACACACAGAAACACACACACTATGCTTGGGGCAGCATGGTGGTGCATCTGTAGAGTTGCTGCCTCATAGCGCCAGAGACCCAGGTTCGATCCCGACTATGGATGCTGTCTGTACGGAGTTTGTACGTTCTCCCCGTGACCTGCGTGGGTTTTCTCCAGGACCTTCGGTTTCTTCCCACACTCCAAAGATGTACAGGTTTGTGGGTTAATTGGCTTGGTGTGAACGTAAAATTACCCCTAGTGTGTGTATAGGATAGTGTTAATGTGTGGAGTTCGCTGGTCGGTGTGGACTCTGTGGGCCGAAGCACTCTAAACTGAACTAAACTTAAATTAAACAGACAGACGGACGGACAACATGTGTGCCTCCTCCATTGTCAGTGAGGCCAGCACCTCATATTTTGCTTGGGCAGCTCACACCCCAGCAGTATGAACATTGACTTCTCTAACTTGAAGTAACCCTTGCTTTCCCTCTCTCTTCATCCCTCCCCTTCCAAGTTATTCAACCAGTTTTATTTTTTCTGATTACATTTTATCTCTGTTTGCTTTGTTGTTACCTTCTGCCAGCTAACATGATCCATTCTACATTTTCCTTAATCTGCATTCCCTTTGTCCTGTTTTCACACCTTACACTTCCTTATCTATGTATCTCCTTCTCCCCTGACATCAGTCTGAAGAAGGGTCTTGACCCGAAAACGTAACCCATTCCTTCTCTCCAGAGATGCTGCCTGGCCCGTTAAGTTACTCCAGCTTTTTGTGTCTATCTCCGGGTTAAACCAGCATCTGTAGTTCCTTCCTACACATTTTGTGCTTTATCAGTGCTGGTCTATGCTGTTCCCTCACACTGGCAAATTGCTGCATCGTGCAGCAAATCTTGTGAGCCGCTCAGCCAGCTGTGAAAGGATTCCTTCAAAGACATGCAGGCAGTATTCTCATCGCCAGTAGTCTGCTCCATGAGGCTTTTTGTTGGAGTACAAATGTCATCATATGCTTGCTGTTTATGTAATCATGACTTCAGAGGGAAAGGTCATATGATGAATGTATAATGCTCGTTGTCCTGTTGATTATTTGATCGCCATAAAGGTTAAAGTATGCAGCTGATACAGAGGGCTGATGCAGTATGAATACTTTGGGACCCTTGGCAGAGTGCATAGCTGGTATTTATAATAAGCAATCAATGGCCCCCACACGAGCTGAATGCTCATTTCAGGTACATGCAGAGTTCACATGTGGCAGAGACAGAACAATGTTCCGCAGGCAATAAGACTATCACTACGGGAAGCCTTCAATACCTGAAACACTTGTGTTCAATCCATCTGCTCATGCCTGGAAGTTCCAGTAACTTTGGTTTTGGTGTGCACTGCGGGCTGAGAGATGTTGTTTAAACCTGTAACGGGGTCAAGGAAAGAGCATTCACGTCGCGGCCCTGTTTTCACTAATCTTTCCACCAAGAAGCACAAGAAGCGCAAGACAGACACCATTGTGTGTAGATGCCGAGAAGTGTGTTCAGCTCTGGCTGAACAACTTCTAATCTTGTGTGTGGACTCGATAAGAACAGCCTGAAAAGGGAAAAAGGGTGTGTATAAGTTCAGAATCATAGTCACATTTAAAGCTTTGACCAATGATCTCTGCGCATGCATTCCAAGATGATCCTGTTAATCTTAACCTGAAGAAGGGTCTCGAACCAAAACGTCACCTATTTCTTTCCTCCAGAGATGCTGACCCGCTGATTTACTCCAATATTTTGTGTCTATCTTCATCCTAAACCTCAGTATCTTTTATCCTGTTCAACACCACATTCAGCTTATGTATAATGCATCACTGGGATTGCTTTTGCATTGAAGGCTCAGAGCATGCAGTATTTTAAGGTGTGTCCAGGAGAGCTTTTAAATACTGTATGTCACTGGAACAAGAGAAGGAACAATATTAGACTTTATTGTTTGTGATATATATATATATAAATGACATGGAAGAAAATGTGCATGAGTTGGTTGAAGTTTGTAGATGAAATTTGGAGGAGTTGTGGACATTGAAGAAGGCTGTCAATAGATATAGCAGAATATGGATTGTTTATAGATATGGGCAGAGAAATTGCAGATAAGTACTAGATGTTGCATTTAGGGAGGACAAATGCAAGGGGAAAGTACGCATGACCCTTAACAGCAATGATGTAGAGAGGGATCTTGCTATAACATCCTTACTCGACCTAAGTGACCAGAACTGCACTTTGTATGACCAAAGTTTTATACAGTACCAGCATAACCTTCCTACTTCTGCATTTAATGTCCCAACTAAATGAAGACCAGTATCCTACATGCCCGTGTAACAATGTTATTATGTGTAGGAAGGAACTGCAGATGCTGGTTTACACCAAAGATAGGCACAAAATGCTGGAGTAAATGCTGGAGTTGAGACCCTTCTTCAGACTCTGAAGAAGAGTCTCAACCCAAAACGTCACCCATTCCTTCTATCCAGAGATGCTGCCTGTCCCATTGAGTTACAGTATTTTGTATCTATTAACAATGTTATTGCCTGTGTTGCCACCTTTAAGGATCTCTGGATTTGCACTCCAATGTCCCTTTGTGTCCCAACAGCATTCATGGTGTATCTCCTAGCTTAGTTCATGCTCCCAAAATGTATCATCGCACATTTGTGTCCATTACAAAAGATTTAGTCATTAACATGATTGCTGAATGAGATGCCTAGGCTTGTATGTGACACCAAAATGATGTGCAATAAATGTCTCGAAGTTACTTGAGCAAACTTCATGTGCAGGTCATATCCAGAAGCAACCCTTGCCAAAATAAGTCATGGTCCATCCAATGTTACATGCAGGGGAGTAGCCTAATCATTATCCTATCACTGTGCTGTTCAGCACATGAATGTTCCAACAAGTACGTCTCTCATTAGAAGTTTTATTTTACACCTTGATTCCTGCCTCACTCCTTCCCCGCAGATAAACCATGGGTCCTCCTACTGCAAATGCATTCTTGGGATAAACTATTTACATCACTGACCATTGA
The DNA here is from genome assembly GCF_010909765.2 of Amblyraja radiata. Lineage (NCBI taxonomy): Eukaryota > Metazoa > Chordata > Chondrichthyes > Rajiformes > Rajidae > Amblyraja > Amblyraja radiata. Next base: position 65,324,649 of record NC_045959.1, read on the forward strand.
TGCTATGGCCGGAGCCTAGAATACATGATCAGCCCCCTCCGCCCACACTCTGAATCCCATCAATTGCTGATCCCTTCAAACGAGCGAAAGTCCGACCTTTCCTCCCCGGTGCATGGGCTTCCCACTTTTGTGATATTCAACCTGCACATTTCACACTGATATCTCTTTAATGGCGGAGCTTCCAGAGGGATGTACTTTGTGAGCAAGAGAATATTGCTGCAGAGAGCTAACAGACAGAACAAGCCTTCTCCCGTCCGTGCTTCACTGATTTAATGTATCTGTTTAATATTCTCTTTGGACAAATTTTAGAATAGTACTTGTTCTCCCTTTTAACCTCACACTCCTGATTGACAGTTTTGTGCATTTGCAACTCATTGGAAAGTTGGACACGCAGCCAATACATGAATTTTTAATTTAAATTTATGTACAATTTATGCTCAATGTTTGATATTGACTGCTAGTGAGTAAGGCTCCATGCTGGGATACAGATTTGAAAAATCATACCTTATATGCTTCCTAACATTTAATTTTTGTATAAAATAAAATGGGACTGCAAATGGAGCTAAAACAATCTTTCCTGGCAGCAGGAGATTTTATTAATATGATTTTTTTTGGGAGCATCATTAAGTCTTCACTTTGTGGTGACATCATTCTTTGACACACACGGCTTTTCTTTCAATCTATTTATTGCAACATTAACCAATTTCATAATGTTTCCTCCTAATTCAGATTTCTAACTTCAGTATCACTATTTTTGATGAGTAGAAGAGTACACCATGAAACTGGCGATATAAATAACAAAACTATGTCTCGAAGAAATCAGTTATTTCCCAACACCAGTGCCATTTTAATTTTCTAAAGTTTGGCTCTCAAACATAAAGGTTTAGTTTAGTTTAGTTTAGAGATATAGCGCGGAAAACAGGCCCTGTGGCCCACCGAGTCCACACCGATCAGTGATCCACGTACATTAACGCTATCCGACTCACACTAGGGACAATTTACATTTATACAAAGTCAATTAACCTACAAACCTGTACGTCTTTGGAGTGGGAGGAAACCGAATATCTCGGGAAAAAACCCACATGGTCACCATGTGTCTTTGCCTGATGTCTGTCCTGGTGTTTCTACATCACTGTTGGAGTTCTACAACTCCACATTACTGTTGGAAGGTTCCTAACTTTCAATGGAGGAAGCTAATGATCGCCGTTCAGATCTGCGCCGAAGAAGTCTGGCTTCAGCCTGCACCATCTATCCATAATGAGCAGCAACACACACAACAGATTGTAATGTCATGCGATCTTAAGGAATAGGAGTAGAATTAGGCCATTCGGCCATATCAAATCTACGCCGCCATTCAATCATGGCAGATCTATCTCTCCCTCCTAACCCCATTCTCCTGTCTCCACCCCATAAACTCTGACACCTGTACTAATCAAGAATCTATCTATATCTGCCTTAAAAATATCCACTGACTTGGTCTCTACAGCCTCTGTGGCAAATAATTTCACAGATTCACCACCACAATGAATGTTGTTGATAGAATAGCAGTGGTGTGCTCGTGACTGCTATCACCTTTAGTGATGCAGAACTCTAGAGTAACTGACATCCCCTCCAAGCAGCACCCCAGTGAATCAGGACTCCACTTGATATTAAATCCTCTGGTGTACCTTAAAAACGTTAAATCCTTGTGAATTCTGGTATTCACTGCCATGATAGCAGCAGTATGAGTTTGCAGGTGAGGCTTCTGTCACAATGCTTGGGCGTTAGGTGGACTGTAATGAAAGCTGAGAATTATTACCAGGGATGTAATGCTGAGGCTCTATAAGGCACTGGTCAGGCCACATTTGGAGTATTGTGAGCATCTTTGGGCACCATATCTGAGGAAGGATGTGCTGGCTCTGGAGGGGGGGCCAGAGGCAGTTTACAAGAATGATCCCAGGAATGAGTAGGTTAATATATGATGAGCGTTTGACGGCAGAGTGCCTCTACTCGCTGGAGTTTAGAAGGATAAAGTGAAACCTCATTGAAACTTGTGAAATAGTGCAAGGCCTGGATAGAGTGGATGTGGAGAGGATGTTTCCACTAGTGAGAGAGTTTAGGACCAGAGGTCATAGCCTCAGAATTAAAGGATGTTCCTTTAAAAGGAGATGAGGAGGAATTTCTTTAATTAGATTCTGCTCCTATCACTTATGAACATGAACTTATAACTACATTTAGCAAATGATCCTAAAAAGCTTCCTTTCTTTACCATAATAATGAAAGGGTTCTGACCCAAACCATCACTATTTCATTTTCTCCAGAGGTGCTGCCTAACCCATTGAGTTACTCATGCATTTTGTGTCTATCTTTGATGCTCCAGAAGGAAATGGCCACCACTTCCAGATGGTATATGATGGGAAACCAGCTCTGTGCAAGACTTGAGTTACTCTTTAGTGCCTCACGCATGCATCCTGGCAGAAGCAGGTACGCCCTAAGCATTTCATCAGCTGTTTTCATTAAGCTATCCCATCACAACGGTGATGATGCTGCCATCAATTTGCAATCAGCAGCTGCCTCCATATTGTCCAACCTCAAAATCAGGATGATGAGCGGACAAAAGGGGTTTGAATTGACGCAGGTAAACGATGTACTGCCCTCCTAGTGCACCATTTCTGCCTCCCTTTGCTAGCAGGCTGTGATTGATAGTATCTGTATATTCCATCCCAACAGTAATGACTCTATGTGATTGCTATGTCATTATTGTCATTATTCCATTTTCATAAAATAATTTATTTATTTTGCGAAGAAATTACTAACTTACATTTTTTTGGGGCCTTGTCCACAGATTCCTTTCAGAACTTTGATAATGTAATGACTCTATTGAATAATTTTGTAAAGATTCAAATTACAGCATAAGGATAGGATTTGAATGAACCTTGTTCTCCAGTCTGATAACATTTTCTATCAAAAAGTGCTATTGTAGATAAAATTGATGTAATGAGCAATAAGACTTGTTTTTTTGGCAATATATGACCAAATATAGCTTTTTGAGTTGATGATGAAAATTATGTAATGTTATGGGAAATTTTGCACTTTTGGCATAATATGTTGGTGCTAGTTTTGGTCGATGTATTTTCTGATAATTTGTTATTCACAGGAAAGTTTGGATGAAAACTTCAGCAAAAGCATCAGTGAAAGTACTAGGGACTGATCCTGACTGGATATGCCTTGCAGTACGGGCTTAATGGACTGAATGCCCTTCTTCCAAGCTGTAAGGAATCTATTCTGATTCTACATGGATCATTTTATATTGAAGTATAGCTATGACTGCAATATTTAGCAGTTAATTTTTAATGCTTTTGGACAGGTAGAAAAGGTTTAGAAGGATGTTAGCCATAAGTGGGCGAATGGGATTAGTTCAGATGGGACATCTTGGTTGGCATGATTGAGTTGGGCCAAAGAGTCTGTTTCCATGCGGTATGACTCTGACACAGTCCTTTCTTTGTCGCCACAGTTAATACAGAGATGTGTAATCAATATTATTTAAAACAGACATTTTCATACTCTCAACACACTTAATAGAAGTCAGAATACAACTTTGAGTAATATTTTTGCATTAATTAACAACAATAAATGAATACTAAATGGAACAGTATATTTTGAAAAGTATTTATTAACTTTTTTCAAAAGAATTGGTGCGAGTGTACCATTTCTGGAGTCATTTAAGAAAAGCCAAGACTGTTAACATTCACATGGTTCAGATCTGTTCACTCGTACAAAAAATTGCAAAACAATCAGGAGGAAAATGCTGATTGAACCTGTTAAGAGATACAAATAGAGTATTTAATCTTGTAGAAACCAAATTCAACCACTGCATCCAGTTGATAAAATATGGGATTTAATGGCAGCGCAACACCAAGATGATAATCTATGGATTATTTCCTTAGGGTGGCACGGTTGTGCAGCGGTAGAGTTGCTGCCTTACAGTGCTTGCAGCGCCGGAGATCCGGGATCGATCCAGCCTACGGGTGCTGCCTGTACGGAGTTTGTACGTTCTCTCCGTGACCGCGTGGGTTATGTCCGAGATCTTTGGTATCCTCCCACATTCCAAAGATGTGCAGGTTTGTAGGTTAATTGGCTTGGTGTATGTGTAAATTGACCCTAGTGTAGGATAGTGTTAATGTGCGGGGATCGCTGGTCGGTGCAGACTCGGTGGGCCGAAGGGCCTGGTTCCATGCTGTATCTCTAAAAAAAAAACACATACAAATGGTCAAAGGGTGAATCTAATATGAGAGATAAATGCAAGGTTCAAAGTGCGATGCGTGTAGGCAGAAATTCTAAACAAAACTACAGAGCACAAAGCAAATCCAGAATTAGTAAAAACAGTATAAAATTAAAGTTTAACAGACTTCATTTGAATGCACATGCCATTTGTTGTAAAATAGTAAGATTAAACGAGAACTTACCAGTTCGAAGTTTGATCTGTATTTTATGAGGAGTTACGATGAGGGATTACGTGAAGAACCCGTCCAGCACGCATGCGCGACATACTTCAAAGCAGCTGTGTGGAATCACAGAAGACACAATAATTGAAATAAACATAGTAAAGAAAAGGGGAACTTAAATACCAGTGGATCTCTATAATTGAGGGTGGGAGTGGAGGGCACGTAATCCCTCATCGTAACTCCTCATAAAATACAGATCAAACTTCGAACTGGTAAGTTCTCGTTTAATCTTACTATTTTACTTCGGAGTCACGTGAGTGACTACGTGAAGATTTTAAAGCTCTGTGATTTCAAACCGTGTAACAGTTCATACTTCACTCGCTGCCAAAGTCATTCGAGGGAGGAAGTATGTTATCATAATCAACCATGATCTGTTTGTAAAAACAATAATGGTGTTACAGTATTTAAACAATAACAAAGCAAAATGCTCCCCCGGGCTTAATTTATATATTTGCAGATTCTAATACTTTTTCTGCAAACGATACAGGTTCTGCCAGCGGCTTGTTATAAAAAATTTTGGAACGTTTTTCTCCCTAGACCACCCCGCTGTAGCCAGGATGTGGTCCATAGGCACGTCCATCCTCTTAGCCGCCGATGTGGATGCTGCCCTGGTGGAATGAGATTTGTACACGTTAGTATTTACTCCAGCAGCTCCCAGTACCTGCTTAAGCCATCTTGAGATAGTGTGGCTGACCCATAAGGCTTTTCCTCTCCCTCGGGATTTCTTGTTGTGTCGCTGTAATTCAATAAGTGGGTCATGACACATAACCATGGTTCAGGTGGGTATGCCCGGAATTCCATGACTGGACCTGATGTTCCTGGTCTGCTCTGTTTGACCAGCCCCTGAATGGTAAATGAGACACGGTCTGGTGTTATAACCATATAGTCCAATCGTAGTAGATGGAAGGACTGGACTCTTTGTGCTGAGACAAGTGCCATCAGCATGACCGTCTTCAGGGTTAGCTGTTCCAGGGTGAGGGACCTGGCTGGTGACCATCCCCTAAGGTATGTCAGGACCACACTGACATCCCAGATTTGGGTGTACCTAGGTCTGGAGGATTAGAGTTGAATATGCCTCTCATGAGTTTGATCACCAGCGGTTGGGACCCTATGGCCTGTTGTCCTGGTGCCTGAATTAAGTAGGCTGACAGAGCACTTCTGGCTGTGTTAATGGTGCTGTAGCTGAGTCCTTCATTGTGGTGAAGGCCTGCCAGGAACTCCAGTACATTGTTTATTGTAGTAGTTGAATATGTAGTTCCTGTATTCGAACAGTATCTTTCCCACTTCTTGATGTTCGACAAGTATTGTTTCCTTGTGCACATGCGGTGGGATGCTGTCATCATGTTGATAGTGCTGTCTGACAATCCCAGGCCCAGCAGTGGCCTTCAAAATCTGCAAACCCAGTAGTTTGATTTTATCGTGGCATGGGTGGCTTATGCCTGATACCGGGTGAGTTAATAAGTCTGGTCTACTGGGAAAGTCATTGAGGTTTCGATGACCATGTCGAGGACCACTGGAAACCATGGCAGTGTAGGCCAGTCGGGTACTATCAAAATACCTGAAGCAGAGACCATCTGTATTTTGCGTAGTACCCGACTAATGAGGCCGTAGTACCTGATTGATGAGGTAGAAAGAGGGGAGAAAAACCATAGAGATTAGATCCCCCCCCCCCCCCCCCCAGTTCAGTGAGAATGTATCCATTGCCGCTGCCTCAAGGTCTGGTTCCCATGCGACATACATCGGTACGTGGTGATTCAATCGGAATACAAAGAAATCGATATCTGGTGTTCCATATTGCTTTGTAATTTCAGCAAATACTTTGGTTTAATATGTCTGCCACAGTATTTAGCTCACCTGGTAGGTAAGTTGCTGATAGTCAAATATGTTTGACGACATACCATTACCAAATTGTTAATCAAATTTGTCACATGATATCGATTTTATACCGCCCATGTGGTTTAGTATATGCCACCACTGTGATATTGTCAATTTATAAATGAACATGCTGAATGGTGCACTATTGAACAATATGCTTTAAACCCATAGAACGCACCCAACATTTCCAACTAGGTTTTATGTCCAGTGTCTGTAGTGATGATGACTCCAGATTAGTCCATTTACCACCTGTTCTGGATATGGGTTATTTTGTTTAAACACTAGCACCTTAGCTCTAATGGAAAGGTCCAAGTTAAGTAGCTGGTAATGCTGCTACTAATTTCCCAATTACTCTTGCCACTTTGTCGAATGGTTGGTTGATTGTTAACCATTAATTTGTTAGGTTTGTGCCAATTACGCTGACTCTCCTTTTGGCAACGTTATAGACAAGTGGATTGAGTTATTGAATACCAGATAGTCCATAATTGTGGATGGTGTCAACGTAGATTTATCTGGATAGTGTGACAGAGCCCAGGCTAAATAAGTTTATAGTAGCTAATGCTGCTGATTTAGCTATTTCCATGGTTTTTGTCTGTCGTTAAATATCATCGCGATATGCCATGACAATATGTTTCCTTAATAGTGTCAGGGCTGGTTTGAATATCTTGGAAAACAGTTTTGGCTCATATTTAGCCCATTAGTCAATAATTTATACTGCCATAGTTACCCCATTCAGGTAAATTTTAGGTATCTCCGAAGATCTTTATAATTGGGTACTGAATAGTATGCATCTTTTAAGTCGATGCCTACCATAAAGTATCCTAAGGAAATCCACGTTTGGCAGTTACAAAGTTTTCCATTGAAGTGTGTATACCTGGTGAAAATATTCAAGTGGTTAAGTCAATGATGGTGCGACATTCACCATCTTTTGAGTTTTTTGGTACATTTAATACGGTTCCAAAAGTTCATATTTAGACTTCTTTATGACCCTTTTGTATGTCTTCTCCAGTTCAGCTTGTCCCTCATGTTTCCTTTTTAGTGGGAGGGAAAAACCCCTTTGGGGTGCATGCTGAACTGGTGGCAAGTTTTCTTAATTCAATTTTTGTCCTTGAATACTTTTGGTATAACTACCAAGTGTGATAGTTCTTCATGCTTCCAAAACCAGGTGTGGTCCTCCCCCCCCCCCCGTTAGCACAAACCCTTCACCTTTTATGTGATGGTAGGAACCATACTCACCTACCTCCACTGTTGTTTAGTGGTGTGTTCATTTCTTCGGTTTCTGGTTCCTTGTCTGTCGGGATGGTGTTGTTGGGGGGTGGCGCATTTTCCATGGGGCCCGCTCTGGGCCCTGTCCTGAAAAGGCTTGCGGGGACTGGCATGCGGGCTCCGAGCTTTCACCTGTACCATAAAGTAGACGCCTACTGGTGGATGCATGGAGGTACTGCTGTCTGGTTTTGTGTGGTTTGCTCATTCCAGGTCCTGCCCTCACGATGCCAAATATCTTGGACACTTCGTCCAGTTTTTAGGCTTGGTTTGGTAACTTTGCCAGATAGCAGGATCTGTGGTTGTGAGGTCGGCGTTCTCACAGTCCTGTGAATTTTTTAGGTTGAGGGCAGGTTTTATGACTTCCTTCGAGAGGTTGCGGATCGCATACTGTGTTGAACAGTAGGGTCAGGTGTTTTGCCATACTACCCTGCCCCTCTGGAATGAGCATGCAAAATGATAGCCGACGTCAGGGGTATCAATATTGCAAATTAAGATTTTGGGTTTTTAAAATGACCTGCTCAATGTACCCCCAACAATGGTAGGCACTTCGAGCAGATGTAATTTTGGGGACGCGTGATAAAGTCCAATGCCTCATGACTACCTTTCTTGGAGAGGTTTTTAGAAAAGACAGGTAGTAAGCTGGCCGCCAGATTAGGCTGTAACGGCCATCTCGCTCGTGGTGTAGCCACGTAGCGGTATCTCACACCCAGCAGCTCTTCCTGGTCCTGTACCTCAAGCATACTCCCGATGTTGTTCAGCCAGTGACCCCTCTTCTTGACCAGCCCAGCCCTGGTCGCCACCGATCTCCTCTGATGAGGGCGATGGCCAGTGCTGTTAGTGCACTGGAGTGGGAGTGTTTGTGCTCCCTTGGCGAGCTTGCCACAGCTCCCGAGGCAATTCTCGCTGGAGTTTTTTGTTCCATGACCTTTGTCTAAGGCTTGGAGACAGACACTTTCTCGCTCTCGGGCGGTCGTTTGAAGTGCCGCTCTCTGAATGAGCTGGCCTGTCCGTCTTCCGTGTGTCTGTCTCCAGCCCGATGATTGGTCGCCAACTTTGCTCAAGCGGCTGCCTCTGCCGTTCTTGGGCGGCGAGTCTCCTTGTCGGAGTATGCAGGGATTACCGGCCGGTTTGTATGTTGATTTCCCTCCAGTCCGCTGCTGTTGGTCAGGCAGCTCTAGCGGACTGGGCTTCGGCTCGGTACCCGTGTCTGTGGACCGCAGCGTGTGCGGTCCAGGTGCCGCCTCTCGCTCCCTCCACTGATGGAACGCTCCTTCCCTGGAGTCGAACGGGGGCTGTTTTCCTCTGTGCTGCTTTGCTCTTTCCAGTTTTCCCCTGGTGCACAAAGAAGAGCAAGTTTGGCAATTCGAACCTGTGGGTAAGTACTTACCTAACGGTCCGTTCTTTCAGCTTGTAGCGGGAGCGCCCGTACTCCCGTTCATCGCTATTGCACTGCGTGAACGCTCATGTCGCGCATGCGGCTGGACGGGTTCTTCACGTAGTCACTCACGTGACTCCTAAGTAAAATAGATGATCGGACAATACAGATAAGAATGATGAGTGTGATATAATAACAATTACAAAGACCTACAGTAGTTGGAAAATTCCCAGAATTGCATGTCACTATTCCAAGTTATACGATCTTCCAAAACAACAGGCCAAAAGGAAGGTAGACCCAAAATGCTGGAGTAACTCAGTGGGACAGGCAACAACTCTGAAGAGAAGGAATGGGCGACATTTCGGCTCAGCAATTTTAAACAAGGAAGGAGATGAGGAGGAATGGTGAATATGTGAAATTCTTTGCCACAGAAAGCTGTGGAGGCCAAGTCAATGGATATATCTAAGACAGAGATAGATATATTCTTGATTAGTACAGGTGTCAGGGGTTATGGTAAGAAGGAGGGAGAATGGGGTTAGGAAGGAGAGATAGATCAGTCATGATTATATGAGACTTATAGAAACTCACAAAATTCTTAAGTGGTTGGACAGGCTAGATGCAGGAAGATTATTCCCGATGTTGGGGAAGTCCAGAGCTAGAGGTCACAGTTTAAGGATAAGAGGGAAGTCTTTTAGGACCGAGATGAGAAAATCATTTTTTACACAGAGAGTGGTGAATCTGTGGAATTCTCTGCCACAGAAGGTAGTTGAGGCCAGTTCATTGGCTATATTTAAGAGGGAATTAGATGTGGCCCTTGTGGCTAAAGGGATCAGGGGGTATGGAGAGAAGGCAGGGATGGGATACTGAGTTGGATGATCAGCCATGATCATATCGAATGGCGGTGCAGGCTCGAAGGGCCGAATGGCCTACTCCTGCACCTATTTTCTATGTTTCTATGATTGAATGGCGGAGTAAGTGATGGGCCGAATGGCCAAATTCTGCTCCTATCGCATGACCTTATGACCGTATGAAGGTGTCCCAACAGTGTTGAGTCATAATAGAGAGGCAGTGAATAACAACGCAGAAGTAATTTGAAGTTTAAATCATGATTAGACAATAGACAATAGGTTGCAGGAGTAGGCCATTCGGCCCTTCAAGCCAGCACCTTAGCAAGGCAAAGAAGACATGGGTGGGAATAGCCCCCAAAATATAACCTCTCAATTTCCAAAATCTCTTGTTGTGAACTTATTAACTTGTTAATTAATGTTTTTTTACTTGAACAGTCCAATCAGGAGAAAACTCCAAAACTGTGAAACTGAGGTACATAGAACATAGAAACATGAGGAACGGCATATTAATTCCTTCAACCGATGCTACCTGACTCGTTAAGTTACTCCAGCACTTTGTGTTGTGCACAGAACATATATAGTCTACTGTTTAAGAAAGAATTGCAGATGCTGGAAAAATCGAAGGTAGACAAAAATGCTGGAGAAACTCAGCGGGTGAGGCAGCATCTATGAATCGAAGGAATAGGTGACGTTTCGGGTCAAGACCCTTCTTCAGACTGATGTGGAGGTGGGCGAGGGGGGGGGGGTGCGGGAAGAAGAAAGGAAGAGGCAGAGACACTAGGTTGTGGGAAGGGGAGGGGAAGGAGGGAGAAAGCAATGACCACTTGAAATAGGAGAAGTCAATGTCCATACTGCTGGAGTTTAAACTGCCCAAGCGAAATATGAGGTGCTGCTCCACCAATTTGCGGTGGGACTCTGACATTGGAGGAGGCCCAAGACAGGAAGGTCGGATTCGGAATGGGAGGGGGAGCTGAAGTGCTGAGCCACTGGGAGATCAGGTTGGTTTGTGCGAACCGAGCGAAGGTGTTGGGCGAAGTGATCGCCAAACCTACGCTTGGTCTCACCGATGTAGAGCAGCTGACAGCTAGAGCAGTGGATGCAATAGATGACGTTGGAGGAGGTGCAGGTGAACCTTGCCTCACCTGGACAAATTGACCAAGGAGTTATGGAGGGAGCGGTCTCTGCGGAAAGCTGAAAGGGGAGGAGATGGGAAGATGTGGCCAGTGGTGGGATCCCTTTGGAGGTGGCGAAAATGTTGGAGGATTATCTGTTGTATGTGACCGCTGGTGGGGTGGAAGGTGAGGACAAGGGGGACTCTGTCCTTGTTACGAGTAGGGGGATGGGGAGTAAAAGCGGAGATACGGGATATAGAGGAGCCCCTGGTGAGAGCCTCATCTATAGTCGAAGAGGGGAACCCACGTTCCCTAAAGAATTAGGACATCTCCGATGCCCTGGTTTGGAACACCTCATCCTGGGTGCAGATACGGCACAGACCGAGGAATTGGGAGTAGGGGATAGTTCTAACAGGAAGCAGGGTGGGAAGAAGTGTAGTCCAGATAGCCATGGGAGTCAGATGTCGGTCAGTAGTCTGTTACCTACGATGGAGATAGTGAGGTCTAGAAACGGTAGGGAGATGTCGGAAATGGTCCAGGTGAATTTGAGTGCCCGTTGGAAGTTAGTGGTGAAATGGATGAAGTCAGTGAGTTCTGCATGGATGCAGGAAGTAGCACCAATGCAGTCGTCAATGTAGCAGAGATAGAGTTTGGGGATAGGGCCACGGTACGCCTCGAACAAGGATTGTTTGATGTACCCTACAAAGAGGCAGGCATAGCTGGGGCCCATGCGCATGTCCATAGCTACATCTTGGATTTGGAGGAAATGGGAGGAATCAAAGGAAAAGTTGTTGCGGGTAAGGACCAGCTCCTCTAGGCGGAGGAGAGTATTTGTAGATGGGGATTGGTTGGTTCTGCGGTCGAGGAATAAATGTAGGGCTTTAGATCCTCCTGATGGGTGGGAGGTGTACAGTGACTGGACATCCATGGTGAAGATGAGGCAGTGGGGGCCTGGAAAACGGAAGTCATGGAGGAGACGAAGAGCGTGTGAGGTGTCTAGGACATAGGTAGGGAGGGATTTGACCAGGGGGGATAGGATGGAGTCAAGTTATGTGGAAATAGGTTCGGTGGGACAAGAACAAGCAGAAACAATGGGACTGCCACAGGGATTTCACAAGTTCCTATAGACTGTCGATTTTTGATTGAACGAATCATAGATAAACTTATTTTGAGTGCTTTTAAAAAGCAACATGGGGATGTGACAAGATTGTTCAGGAGGGGCAATGACAGTGGTGCCTAAGTAATGTGAGAAAAACTAACAGGATGGGAGAGTGGGTGGTGAGTGGAACTGCTGCATCTGAATGAATTAATAAATTTATTGGCTAAGTATTCACAAGCAAGGAATTTGCCTTGGTGCTCCGCCCACAAGTGACAACATGACATACATTGACAGTTCGGAATGACACATAAAACGTTAATCATTAATAATAAAACATTATCGATTAACCATGTGAATTAAATAAAATACCAGAGCAAAAGGAGCCTACAGATTTTTGGTTTATGAGTAGTAGAGCTACTACTCGTGGAAAAAAACTGTTTTTATGTCTGGCTGTGGCAGCTTTGATAGTCCGAAGTCGCCTTCCAGAGGGAAGTGATTCAAAGAGTTGGTGGCCAGGGTGAGAGGCAGAGATGATCTTACCCGCTCGCATCCTGGCCCTTGCAGTGTACAGTTTGTCAATGGAGGGAAGGTTGCAGCCATTAGCCTTCTCAGCTGATCGGACGATTTGCTGCAGCCTCCGGATGTCGTGCTTGATGGCTGAGCCAAAGCAGACCATGATGGAGAAGGTGAGGACAGACTCTACGATGGCCGTATAGAATTGGACCATCATTGCCCGTGGCAGATTGTACTTCCTCAGCTGCAGCAGGAAGTACATCCTCTGTTGTGCCTTTTTGACTGTGGAGTCGATGGTAGACCCCCACTTAAGGTCCTTGGAGATGATGGTTCCCAGGAACATAAAAGACTCCACAGATGTGACTGTGGTGTTGTTGATGGTGAGTGGAGTGAGGGGAGGGGGAGTTCTCCTAAAGTCTATAATCAATTCCAGTGTTTTAAGAGCATTGAACTCCAGGTTGTTGCGATGGCACCTGGACGGCAGCTGTGACACTTCCTGTCTGTGGGCAGATTCCTCCCCATCCTGAATGAATCCAATCAGGCTTGTGTCGTCTGCAAACTTGAGAAGCTTGACAGAGGTGTCTGTGGAGGTGCAGTCATTGGTGTAGAGAGAGTAGAGGAGAGGGGAGAGTACGCAGCCTTGCGATGCTCCTATGCTGAGGGTTTGCGGGTCCAAGATGTGCTTTACCAGCCTCATGTGCTGCTTCCTGTCTGTCAGGAAGCTGGTGATCCCCGACAGAGGGGTTCAGGGACAGTCAACTCGGAAAGTTTGGAGTGTAGTAGCTCTGGCACAATGGTGTTGAATGCAGAGCTAAAATCAACAAACGAAATCCTTGCATAGGTCCCTTGGTGGTCAAGGTGCTGGAGGATGAAGTGCACGCCCTGGTTGACTGCATCACCCACAGATCTATTGGCCTGATATGCAAACTGCAGAGGGTCCAGCAGGGGATTTGTGATATATTTCACCTTGGCCAGCACAAGCCTTTCAAGAGTCTTCATGACCTCACAGGTCAGTGAGACAGGCCTGTACTCATTAAGACCAGTAATCCTTGCCTTTTTGGGTACAGTGACAATAGTGGATGCTTTGAAGCAGATAGGGACAGTATAGGAGGTTTGCAGGGACTGGTTGAAAATGTCTATGTAAACCGGCACAGAGCTTGAGAGTAGAGGGGGAACATTGTCCGGTCCTGGAGATTTCCGGCTTTTCTGTCTTCTGAAAAGCCTCTCCACCTCCTCTATTTTTATTGTTGATGATGGAGAAGTGATGTTGTGCTGCACGGAGGGGGTGGGTAGTAGACGAGGCGACAGTCTTTTGCAGTCATGCTGTAATTTGGTGTTGATTGGAGAGAGGTGATTGGAGGGAGGTGGGTGGGAAAGGGTCCAGTCTTTTCAGACTGGAGTCTTGCTTTAAGAACGTGTGAAGTGCTGATTGGGGAGGAGTGGGTGGGTAAGGGTTCAGACTGGGGTCAGGTTGTGAGTAGGTGTGAAGTGTTGGTTGGGGAGGGGGGAGGGGATACCAGGGTTACGTTTCTGCTTGTCAAACCTGCAGTAGAATTCATTCAGGTCGTTGGTCAGCTGACGATTGTCCAATGAGCGGGGGGATTTCCTCTTGTAGCTGGTGATTTCTTTCAAGCCCTTCCAAACTGAAGAAATATTTAAGAGGGAACTGCAGATGCTGGAAAATCGAAGGTAGACAAAAATGCTGGAGAAACTCAGCGGGTGAGGCTGCATCTATGCATACTAAAGAAGAGTCACTAGCTGAGAACTTGCTCCTCAACTTCTCAGAGTACCTTTCCTTGACATCTCTGATTCCTCTTCTCAGCTTGCACTTTGCCTGGCTTAAGAGGTCTGCATCCCCGATCATGTAGGCTTCTTCTTTAGACTGTCGGAGTTGTCTGAGTTCTGGTGTTTACCAGGGCTTGTCGTTGTTGAACCAGGTCTGGGTCCTAGTTGGAATACAACTGTCCTCACAAAAGCTGACATATGATGATGCAGTGTCTGTATACTCATAGAGGCTTGTGGTTGCTTTCCTGAACACATTCCAATCCGTGCAGTCAAAGCAGGATTGTAGGTTCTCAATGACCCCAGGCTTAGCAGATTTTAGTTTCTGCCTGTAGGTCGGAATAAGATGCACTAGACAATGATGAGAGAGACCCAGATCCACCCGGGGAACAGAGCGAGATGCATTCTTGATTGACGTGTAACAGTGATCGAGTGTTCTCTCCCCTCTGGTGGGGCAGATAACCTGAAGTCTGTCTTTTGGAAGGTCATGGCTGAGGTTAGCTTTGTTAAAGTCCCCCGAAACAATGACCATGGAGTCTGGGAAGTCACCTCATTACCTGGTCAGCAAGTTGCGTTTGCGCCACGTACGCAGGCACGGGGAGGATGTAAACTCCAGCGAGAATAAAGGAGTTAAATTCCCTCGGAGAGTAGAAGGGTTTGCAGTTTATAAAGAAGTATTCTAGGTTGGGAGAGCTGAAGTTTGACAGTACCGTGATGTCGCTGCACCAGTCCTGGTTGGTATAGAAGCAAATTCCACCGCCTCTTGATTTCCCCGCTGTCTCCATTTCGCGATCCGCTCTAGGTAGTTGAAAGCCAGCCAGTTGCAGTGCGCTGTCCGGGGTCGACTCACACAGCGAAGTCTCGGTGAAGCACAGGGCAGCGGCTCGAGAGAAGTCCTTGTTTGTCCAGCGCAGGAGTTGCAGTTCGTCCACTTTGCTATTGAGAGAACGTACGTTTGCCAGGAATATGCTCGGGAGTGGTGTGCGTGAACCTTGTCGCCAGAGTCGGGTGAGTGCTCCAGAGCGCTTCCCGCGGGTCCTTCTCCGTCTCAAGACCTTGAACGCAGCCACAGCCCCGCCGACGAGTATGTCCAAATAATCCAGCAAGTGAGAGAAATCAGGGACAATGTTTGGAGGTACTGTATGTCCGATGTTAATGAGTACCTCTCCCGTGAAAATAATCTTTGTGGGGTTTTCACAGACGACACAAATGAACAAACACATACAAAACAGCAAGGAGCAGTACACCGTGGCAGCCATCGTCGTCGCCGCACCAGCAAGTTCTTTCAAATCTCTTCCATACTTTCCATCTGCCCTTCCAATATTTGCTCCAATGCCTCATGCTGCCATTTTATATTTCTCCCTAATGTACCATCACCAATTCCATTTCTTCCACCTGATGAATTCAGGCTGCTATTCCCAACTATGGACCTCATCTTTCCCTCCTCTTAGGACAAGCTTCTACAAGGCGCAGGAGATGTAGAGATGTGAAGATCTCCAAAGATCTCACAATACACAGTATAAGCATACCTTTTCACACAAAAGGGTGGTGGGTATATGGAACTAGCTGCCAGAAGAGGTAGTTGACGCTGGGACTGTCCCAATGTTTAATGAAACAGTTAGACAGGTACATGGATAGGACAGGTCTGGAGGGACATGGACCAAACACAGGTAGGTGGGACAAGTGTAGCTGGGACATGTTGGCCGATGTGGGCAAGTAGGGCCGAATGGCCTGTTTCCACAATGTATCACTCTATGACATAGAACAGGGAATGTGCCTTTCTTTATTTTTTTACACATCAGAGGAAATCAAAGCACAAACACCTTTTGAAATATCAAAGGCCAAATACTTCAATTTTCTTCTTGAAGAATATTAAGTATGAGCTGATTTTAAAATCATCCATAAACGTATGTGAAAAATGTCAATGGTTACAGGCTTGCTCTTGTCTTTCCAGATCTCATCTGCTTTTGATGAATACAGCCAGAATGGACTAATAGAAGAGGAAAGATTGATTTATCTGGTTGATTTGCAAGGCTGTGCTTCCAATTGTAGAAAAAGTGAGAAGTAATGCTACTATATTATATATTCAATAGACAATAGACAATAGCTAATAGGTGCAGCAGTAGGTCATTCAGTCCTTCGAGTCAGCGCCGTCATTCAATATGATCATGGCTAATCATCCACAATCAGTCCCGTTCCTGCCTTCTCCCCATATCCCTTGACTCCGCTATCTTTGAGAGCTCTATCTAACTCTCTTTTGAAAGCATCCAGAGAATCGGCCTCCACTGCCTTCTGAGGCAGATAATTCCACAGATTCACAACCCTCTGGGTGCATCCCAATCAAGGAAGGCCTGGACTGACACTGTAGTATCACCGTGAACCCTCCTTAGTTTGTGATGATTTTAATCTACTTTTGCATATAAAATGTTGCATTCCAATCTGAATTTCCAAACCCAATCAAATGGAGCAGGTTTGTATTGGACCAAACTGTATCTAATCTAGTGTATTTTTTTCTATAGATACAGCGCGGAAACAGGACCTTTGGCCCACTTAATTCACACTGACCAGCTATCCCCGCACACTAACACTATCCCACACACACTAGGGACAATTTACGTTTATACCAAGCCAATTAACCTGCAAACCTGTACGTCTTTTGGGTGTGGGAGAAAACCGAAGATCTCGGAGAAACCCCACACGGTCACGGGGAGAATGTACAAACTCCATACAGACAGCAACCGTAGTCGGGATCGAACCTGGGTCTCTGGTTCTGCAAGCGCTGTAAGGCAGCAAATCTACCGCTGCGCCACCGTGCCGCCCGTTTATGTCTCCAAAATGTATAATATCGTTCATTATGAGGATTAGCCTACAAGCAACGGGCAGAAATAATTTGACAGCAGGACCCAGTATTAGGAGGGTAATTAACCAACTTTGCATTGTTGGTCTGGAACTGCACTCAATGATCAGACTGAGCCAGACCCTTCGCCATTCTGAAAATGCAGCAAATTATACAAGCTTCCCGACAGGGTAACCAAGCACAGCGATCATAGTGAAGTTGTGAGGATCACATGTTCTTCACGAACCCTAACTTACATTTAATTAGGAGCTCCCTACTTGCATCTGGGGATAGTCTCAACCATCATCAAAGCCAGGGGATCAACGAGTGTGCAGTAGAAGATGAAGGCATACTTTCAACTCAACCCCTGCTGACTTCCCACTGATAATTTCACAGTTAACATTTCCAGTCCTTCTTTTTAATCATGCAGAATTTCTTATTAATTTCTAAATTTCTTTTCTCTGGCAGTTTCAAACTCAAAGTTTGCATAAGTTGGAACCAAAGAACAGAACAGCATGTACTCATTTGCCGCATCATGCTGCGAATGAAGAAAATAGGCAAAATCTAAGGACTTTACTGACTTTATGGAATGATTTCTTGATCTGATTACTGCTTAGTGCAGGGAATATGTTGCCATGACTACAATTTTAGATTTTCCAGGTTTGATATCAATATCATAATGATGGCCTTATTCCATCAAACCATGTGAATTTACAAAAGCAGAAAGTTGTTAAAACAACTTCCTTATGCAAGTGTCAGTGGCTCTGCGATTTTAACAGTCCAGATTTATCCAGAAAAGAAACAGTAATGAACATGGAACATGGAAACATGGAACAATGTGCTTATTTCAGATCCAAAGTGTGGATTAAAAATCACAAATTCTTAAACAAAAGATAGGAGAAGGGATAGATGAACATATTAATGTTTTTTTACAGTTAACATTTGGATTTGATCTTGTGAAATCAATATATTTTTTATGATCTGAAATGCCTAATTTCATGTTATTGAGTGCTGATTAAGTGGTTAAAATTCATATTTTGCACAAAAATAATCAACATTTAATTAAAATCATTCATACTATTGGCATAAGCTTAGCAAATTGGAATTAGCTTTGAGACCCAGAAGGACAGGACATACAGTATTGGATTTCATAGTGAAGCTGATTAGACCCAGAAAACCCATCACTGACCAACTTGATACACAGATTTTCTTGCCCATAGTGAGGGAATCAAGAACCAGAGGACATAGGTTTAAGGTGAGGGAGGAAAGATTTAATAGGAACCTGAGGGGTATTGTTTTCACACAAAGGGTGTATGGAGTGAGCTGCGGTAGTTGAGATATGTACTATTGCAACGTTTAAAAAACATTTAAACGGGTACCTGGATAGGACAAGTTCAGAGGGATATGGGCCAAACATAGGCAGGTGGGACTAGTGTAGAGGGGACATGTTGGCTGGTGTGGGCAATTTGGGCCAAAGGGCCTGTTACCACAAAGGGCTGTAAGACACTATGACTCTGTGTGTTCTGATCTTTATTTTAGCCCAATTATTATTTTATTTAATTTCTTGCCTAGTCTGAACAATGGGCTAAGTCATCTTGGGCAGCCACAGAGGCGCAGCAGTAGAGTTGCTGCCTTACAACGCTTACAGCACCGGAGACCGGGTACGATCCCGACTACGGGTGCTGAGTGTACGGAGTTTGTATGTTCTCCCCGTGACTGCATGGGTTTTTTTCCGAGATCTTTGGTTATCTCCCACACTCCAAAGACATACAGGTTTGTAGGTTAATTAGCTTGGTGTATGTGTAAATTGTCCCTAGTGTGTATAGGATAGTGTTAATGTGCGGGGATCACTGGTCGGTGCGGACTCGGTTTGCTGAAGGGCCTGTTTTTGCACCGTATCTCTAAACTAAACTAAACTAAACCTCAATTCCATGCATGGTTCCATGTCCCAGATGTTACTGCTTCAGAAGGCACTTTGTACTTTGATGCAGACATTTCATTTGCAGTTAGGCATTAACTAACATCACTCCATTCCCACTTCTGATTACAATTAACATTGGTGCTGCAGTGCCATACATTATGTCTTATCTCAGTAATTGCCCCATTCCTTTTCTCTCCAATCTATTCTCCATAGGACTATTCTGCCACTATCAATGTTCAGAATTATTCAAAGAATGCATAATCTCTTTCAAATTGACCTCAGTGGAAATTGTATTCAAGCTTGAAAGGGTTCTGAAAAGATCTACGAGGATGTTGACAGGACTAGAGGGTGTGAGGTACATGGAGAGGGTGAGTAGGCTGGGTCTCTATTCCATGGGGTGCAGGAGGATGAGGGGAGATCTTATAGAGGTATACAAAATGATGAGAGGAATAGATCGGGTAGATGCACAGTCTTTTACCCACAGTAGGGAAATCGAGGACCCAAGGACATAGGTTCAAGGTGAAGGGGAAAAGATTTAATAGGAATCTGAGGGGTAACTTTTCACACATGTATGGAACAAGCTGCCAGAGGAGGTAGTTGAGGCTGGGACTATCCCATCTTTTAAGAAACAGTTGGACAGGTACATGGATAGGATAGGTTTGGTGGGTTATGGACCAAGCGCAGGCAAGTGGGACTAGGGTAGCTGGGTCATTGTTGGCCGGGGTGGGTGAGTTGGGCCAAAGGGCCTGTTTCCACACTGTATTACTCTATGACTATGAATCTATGACTACATCTAGCATTTTCAGGAGTGAGCTTTTCTCTCAGTAGATCATTAAAATAAGGAGGGAAACATGCACTTAGAACAAACCATTATGTAAAATAACTGCATATTCACATCATGGATCCTTCCTTAAAGCATCCTAACAATTGTCTTTCTCATAATAAAGGCGACAATATGACTTCCATGAGAGTAAATAAACATTCTAGATTTCAGCTTTCCTTTGGAGATTAATTGTTTTCAGATCTGGTGCATGTGGTTTGTTATTGTGCTGCTTGAGGCTTGAAAAAATCTCTATATTAGTTAAGATCCCTTTCCATTATTTTCTTCCCAACAACCCATTAAACGTGCCCAATGAAAATGATAAGGCTTAGATTATTGGCATAACACTGACATCAATAACTGGACAAAGATCAAAATGAAAACAAATGCACAAAGAATATGCTCTTGTGCATTTACTTAGCATTGTTCACCTTGTCTTTACAGAAACAGAGTTTAAAACCAAAAAAATACTGACGCATTAACAAGAATGGCTAATGTATAATGGTAAAAATAATTTTGGTAGCAGATTCAAGCAATTTCGTATAGCTCAAAGCAGAAACGCACACAGATGGAACAATTACATTGGATTTATATTAGTCATAGAGTGATATAGCATGAAAACATGGTTGTCAGCCCACCAAATCTGTGTCAACTATCAACCACCTATTTACACTAATTTTGCATCTAGGCCATTATTTTAATTTCAACTCAAAAACCCTTTCAACTTCCTAGAGATCTGTCCATTCACTTGCACACATCATAGAAAGTTGCAGTGGGCAATTAACCTAATAACTCACATGTCCTTGGGGGGCGGAATGCAAAATCAGATTAGTTACTGACATTTTGAGGATGAATGTAAGATATGCAGCCTAAAAACTAGACAATAGTCAGAATAACTTATACATTGCTCCAGGATAGTAAACAGGCAAGATATTAAGGATCAATTCAGCATATGGTTGCAGTAAGGAAAGCTAGCCTGAAACTAGAAAATATAGACAAAGGTTTATCGTATTTCCCGGCAATGAAGACGCTGCTTTTTACCCTAAATATAAGGCCGGAAAATGTACCTGCATCTTGGAGGCCGAAGGTTAGATTGTCAGCCAAGAACGATAGACTTGGCTATCCCTCAGTACAGCGGCTGTAAAAGGACAACACCGCTGAGGGGGGAGAGTTCCTTCCACAGCGTGTGGGGTGTCTGGCCCGGGTCAGCACGGCTGGGCCGCCATGGGTAAAGTATCAAGGAGGGCAGGAGCGTTGAGGTGGAGGGGGTCGGGGATCATGTCAGCAAGTCACTCAGTAGCTCGGGCGGCCGCCGGGACCGGACAGCGGAACTGCAGCTAGTCTCAGGGGCTCTTAGGTGACCTGGGCGCTAAAGCCAGTCCAGGGGCAGGCGACTTGGGAACTGCAGCTAGTCCCGGGCCTCACAGGCGACCTGGGATCTGCAGCTAGTCCCGGGCCTCACAGGCGACCTGGGATCTGCAGCCAGTCTCGGGGATGCGAGAGATCTGGGAACTGCAGCCAGTCCTGGGGCATGCAGGTGATCTGGAAACTGCAGAAAACTCTTCATCTCTTTAGCAATTCAAAATGGGAGTGCGTCGTGAACGCACGAGCGTCTTCATTGCCGGGAAATATGGTAATCATCTCCTTGGCAGTAGCTATGGTTCAATTTTAGCTTTTTATCATTCCTCTCCTTCAGCCTGTTTTTCACTGGAGTTATATCTTCCAGTTAAAACTGATGCCTAAGTGGAGATATAATATTGGTATAATATTGGTTTGCTCCACCAGGCAAAATGTGCTCAGCCCAGCAAGACCATACAAGTAAGAGGCTCAGAATGGATTTGTTTTGTGTGTAGGTTTCTGCTTAAATCAGAGGTTATGGGGAGCAGACAGGAGAATGGGGTTAGGAGGGAGAGATAGATCAGCCATGATTGAATGACAGAGTAGACTTGATGGGCCGAATGGCCTAATTCTGTTCCTATCACTTATGACCTTATGACCATGTGGGACTGTTCCAAGGCCAACAAGAAAATGGGCCTTTCCTGCCTGGGTTTCACTCCCAATTCACTTAGTTCATGTTAGTTGACAGTTCCTTCATCGCACAACTTTAACTGGTGGGAACTCCAGATCTCAGATTTCACCCTAATTTTGTATCTGAAGTCAGGAAGTAACAATGTAATAAGATTGGAGATTAATTTCACCAAGCCTTTCCGTTGCTTCACCCAAGTGGACGACTCACTTTTCTGTGTTCTGTACGAACCTTTGGTCTACATATTAGGGAAAGGATTTAAAAACACCAGAGAAAATCTAAATATACGAAGCTGACAATCGGTGAGAGGTGGCAATTGTCAGCAAAAATTGAATAGTTTTCTTATGCAGTGATTTGCTGGATGTCTTTACAATTATAGTTAATTTAGTTTAGCTTACTTTAGTTTAGTTTATTATTGTCACATGTACCAAGATACAGTGAAAAGCTTTTGCTTGTGTGCTATCCAGTTAAAACAAATCACAAACACAATCAAGCCATCCACAGTGCAAAGGCAAATGATATAGGATATAAACCTGAAGACAAGCTGATTGAAGAATGCTTCCACTTTTGGGCAGTCAAAAACCTATGTCAGGAAATACTTCTTGACAGAAATGGCTGAGTATGTGGAAGCTGTTATCACATGCAGTGGTTGTGATCAGATTTGTACATGTTCATGCAGTCAATACTGACTGGGTGAAATGGGTGACGGGTGTCAGGGGTTATGGGGAGAGGGCAGGAGAATGGGGTTCAGAGGGAGAGATAGATCAGCCATGATTGAATAGCAGAGTAGACTTGACGGGCAGAATGGCCTATTTCTACTCCTCTCACTTATGAACTCATAAACTTTTTTCCAGAGGTGCAAGGGAATGTTCAATATGTGCAATGGGACGAAGGAATCAAAAACTATAATAATAAACTAAGATAAAGTAAGAAATGAAGAGGGGCATGTGCTACATGAACAGTGGCCTGGCCTAGTTGGGCTGAACCATGTGTAGTGGCTCGCTCAGAGCAACTGGAAGAGACCCAAAGACTGATCTCCTGCCAACACTTCCAGTAACATGTGAAATATTACAATCATTTAGTTGCAGCAATCGGATCACTTTCCTTGTAATAACCTTCACTGAATCATCTGCCTGTCCTCGGAAGTGGTCCATGCCGCAATAAACTTAACTTCGATTTTCCATTAAAAGTTCCTCATAACGTACGAAGCTTGTCAAAAGCAATCTACAATTTATATTGTCACATGTTGATATTCATGCATTTGCATTCGCATTCAACACAGCAACTGGGGAGGGAAAATGCACCTGACAACACTCATAGCAGATAGATACAAAATGCTGGAGTAACTCAGCGGGCCAGGCTGCATCTCTTGAGAGAAGAAATGGGTGACGTTTCGGGTTGAGACCCTTCTTCAGGAGTCTGAAAAAGGGTCTCAACACCGAAACGTCATCCATTCATTCTCTCCAGAGATGCTGCCAGTCCCACTGAGTTACTCCAGCATTTTGTATCTATCTTTGATTTAAACCAGCATTGCAGTTCTTTCCAACACTCATAGCATATTATTGTGCAGTGCGAGGAATGAGGAGATCAATATACTGGAAAACAATAATGGACACCAATATTAATTAAATCTGGTACCATTTTACTTTTGTTGATAAATACAAATAAAGGCATTTTTTAGAAATGAGTAGACAGAAATGCAAGTCTGGAGTTTAATATATGCAAGGTATTCCCTTAAATGGCTCGATTGTAATCATGTATTGTCTTTCCGCTGATTGGTTAGCATGCAACAAAAGCTTTTCACTGTACCTCAGTACACATGACAAGAAACTAAACTCACTAAAATGAACTGCATCCTGTTAAATGTGGTGGTGCGGTGAGCACTTGACATCATATGTTATAACTCAGTGGGTCAGGCAGCATCTCTGGAGAGCAACTCCAGAGATGCTGTCTGAACTACTGAGTTACGCCCCGTCCCACTTAGGAAACCTGAACAGAAACCTCTGGAGACTTTGCGCCCCACCCAAGGTTTTCGTGCGGTTCCTGGAGGTTTTTGTCAGTCTCCCTACCCGCTTCCACTACCTGCAACCTCCGGCAATCACCTGCAACCTCCGGGAACCGCACGGAAACTTTGGGTGGGGCGCAAAGTCTCCAGAGGTTTCCATTCAGGTTTCCTAAGTGGGACAGGGGCATTACTCCAGCACTTTGTGTCCTTTTGTGTAAACCAACATCTGCAGTTCCTTGTTTCTACTACCAGCAGCTTATACTCAGGGCAGGTGGAGCAAACTCTCTGGAGGGGCAAGTCAAAGCCAACTTCCTCCACAGAGCCAGATAAGCACTTTAAAGGGTCACCCCACAGAGAAGAGTTAAGCAATATAATGCATGATGCATTTCCACGCCCTCCAGAAAGATAGCTTGCTATTTCAAGGAACATAGCAAATTCAGTACTAATGCTTCACAGTTATTTCCAACACTTATGAAAGACATCCAGTTCAGAACTGTTAACCTGTGTAAGAAGGAACTGTAGATGTTGGTTTAAAGCGAAGATAGACACAGAAAGTTGGAGTAACTCAGCGGGACAGGTGAGTTTCTCCAGCTTTTTGGGTCTAACTTCAGAACTGTTAACCTGCTCCCTTAGCATTCCTGTGGACTCGCCCACAGTCCCAGAAGCCACACCATACCTGGGTGCTGCAGTGAAAGCTTAGACCTCTTTCAAGCAGCCTTATTATGAGGTACCATAACATGGGGACCCTATTGATATGCAAACACAAGTCTGAGTATTCCCAGAGTAGTTGGGTAAATTACATTTAATTAAGCAAATCTAAATGTTAAAGAAGCTAGTATGTTAACTGAACACTAGTAATTGTCCCTGGTATATGTGAGTGGAAAAATCTGGGGGCACTTGATTGAGTTCAAGTTTATTGCCATATGCACAAGTATGTAAAATTCTTCACAAATTACACATAAATTACATGTAAAAGAAAGACTGCCTAAACATAATTATATAAAATCCACAGTAGTGCAAGAGGTGGGCCATCGTGGTCTATGGTCGTGGTAGGATTAAGGTTGTGTTGGTACACATAAAAGCTGGAAAACTCAGCGGGTGCAGCAGCATCTATGGAGCGAAGGAAATAGGCAACGTTTCGGGTCGAAACCCTTCTTCAGACTTAAGGTTGTGTTGGTTGGTTCCAGAATCTGATAGATGAAGTAAAGGAGCTGTTTCTGAACCTGGTGGTGTGGGACTTCAGGCTTCTGCACTTCCTGCCCAATAGTAGCAGTGAGAAAAATGGCCTGAATATTGGGGATCTTTGATGATAAATGCCACCTTCTTGAGGTGGTGGAGAGGACAGTGCCCATGACGGACTGGGCTAATATCACCACTCTACAGTGTTTTGCATTCCTGTGTGTTGGAATTGCTATACCAGGCCGTGATGCAAGCAGTCAGGAAACTTTCTACAGCTAGTGGAATCAAGGTATATGGGGAGAAGACAGGCACGGGTTATTGATTGGGGACGGTCAGCCATGATCACGATGAATGGCGGTGCTGGCTCGAAGGGGCGCTGCACCTATTTTCTATGCACTGGCAGCAGCCTCTACCTACAGCCTGTCTGTTATTTCTATCTTTTTTTTTATTTTTAGTTAGTCTAAAGTCTTGTGTTGGGGGAAACTTTTACTTTTCTATGTGGGGGAGGGGGGCAGGGTAAGGGGGAAACCGTTTCCCAGTCTCTTCCTGGCGGGGACGCGACTATTTCTCCGAGTCGCGTCCTCGCCCCCC
Organism: Amblyraja radiata; assembly: GCF_010909765.2. Classification (NCBI taxonomy): domain Eukaryota; kingdom Metazoa; phylum Chordata; class Chondrichthyes; order Rajiformes; family Rajidae; genus Amblyraja; species Amblyraja radiata. The sequence goes on from NC_045959.1 coordinate 65,350,381, forward strand.
ACCTCGCGGCCTACCAGCTGGATCGGAGCGGCCTTTCCTGCCGGGGACCGGGAACCGGACCGGGGCTGCTACAGCGGCGGCGCAGCGCTGGAGTCACCGCGGAGCGGGCGATGCCTACCTGGGTCGCCGTTTGGAGCTCCGAAGCGTTGAGCCGCTGCTCCAACATCGTGGAGCTCTGGTGCGGAGAGCTTGCAACGCGGGCGGCGCTGACCGTCATTGTGGAGTCCTGGGGCGCCTTGCAGAGGGTCGCCAGCAGCAGTCTCCACCCGGCGCGGCCTGCGGACTTTGGAAGCCGCCGACTCCGATAGGAGGGGGCCGACCCTGGTGTCCACGCCGCTGAGGACGTCCCGCAACCCCGACGTCGGACTTACAACACCCCGGCGAACGGTCCTGAACATCGGGCCGCCCGTAGCGGCAACTGCGGAGGGCTTGGGGAGGCCCTGACCACGGGGAACAATGGAGGAAGAGACTGACTTTGGTGCCTTCCCACACAGTGGGAAACTTTGATTCTGCTGTGTGGGGATGTTTTATGTCAAACCCTATAGTGTGTTGTGTCCCTTTTTTTATAATTGTATGGCTGTATGGGAATTTCATTTCACTGTGTCATCTGGCACATGTGATGAATAAATCTATCTTGTATCTTGTATCTTGTATCTTGTCTATGTAGCACATCGGTGTATTTAGTTTAGTTTAGTTCAGTTTAGCGATACAGCGCAGAAACTGGCCCTTCGGTCTACCGAGTCCGCACCAACCAGCTATTCCTGCATTCTAACACTATCCAAGGGACAATTTACATTTATACCAAGCCAATTAACCTACAAACCTGTATGTCTTTGGAGTGTGGGAGGAAACTGAAGATCTCAGAGAAAACCCACGCAGGTCATTGGGAAGAACATACAAACTCCGTATAGACAAGGACCCAAAGTCAGGATTGATCCCGGGGCTCTGGCACTGTAAGGCAGTAGCTCTAATGCACGCCACCATGCCGCTCTTATTCTGAGACATGCCAAATCTCGGGGATCATTGGGAAACAAGGAACTGCAGATGTAGGTTTACCAAAGACACAAAATGAAGAAGGGTACCGACTCAAAACGTTGCCTATCCATGTTCTCTTGGGATGCTGCCTGACATGCTGGGAAACTCCTGCATTTTGTGCTTTAATATGTTCTGCTTGTATTAGCCATACATGCAATTGGAGATCTTTGTGGTGTATAGTTGAGTAATCAGATATTCGGTGGCAAAAAGGCAAAGATAAACAAGAGAAGACCGGTTTAAACCAGCATCTGCAGTTTCTTCTTACACAAGAAAGAACCTGTATTGATTTATGAAAGTTGTAGTAACCTGGCTGGAAGCTTAGACAAGATGTGTAGGAAAGAACTGCAGATACTGGTTTAAATCGAAGGTAGACACAAAATGCTAGAGTAACTCAGCGGGACAGGCAGCATCTCTGGAGAGAAGGAATGGATGACATTTCGGGTAAAAGAAAGGGCTTAATTTGAACACAAATAAAACGTAAGTCTTACTTTTTTGTCTGGTTAATTAGATAATTTAATTATTGATGCATTCTGTATGGTTATTATTATTTTGTTGACCAGATACTGGGAAAGAGAGACCGCATTATGACTTTATTGATCTGTTTTCATAGCAGATCATATTATCAAACTGATGCAATCCTATACATGCTGTGCTTTCAGGATAAAGGGCACTGAATGTGGGATACAAGTTTCAATTCTGTTTGGATCAATAGGTCGAGCTAATCTAGTGTGTAGATGGTAAGTCTAACTGGTGCAGCTAATTAAACCCTTGCAAGGCAGAAAGAGCTGAGGTTACATCCACACCACCTAATAAGTACTGGCTGAAAATATAAAAGACGGATGTTATTTGGGGTCAGAGTTTCTTCGGAAAGAGACAACATTTCAGCTAAAAATAGACACAAAATGCTGGAGTAACTCAGCCAGACAGGCAGCATCTCACGATAGAAGGAGTGGGTGATTTCAGGTCGGGACCCTTCTTCAGACTGAAGAATTCTTCAGACCCCACAGATGTCTCGACCTGCAACTTCACCTATTCCTTCTATCCAGAAATGCTGCCTGACCCACTGAGTTGCTCCAGCATTTTTTGTCTATCTTCGGTGTAAACTAGCATCTGCAGTTCCTTCCTAAACCTCTCAGCTGGTGTCCTTTTAAGTGGTCCAAACTATCAAGTCCTTCAGTTTTACAAGGAAATCTAGATTTGAGAATAATAACAATGATTTGGCAAGGCCACGATCAAAACTAGTTGGAAACTGAGAAGATGTAAGTCATTTTACAATTTATGAATTTTAAGTCTATTACACAATAATTTTTTTAAATGCATTAGAATAATGTAGTTCTATCAATAACTAGACCAAGGGGGAGCCGTTGGGTCCCGTCCCCTCAACGCGAGGGGGGGGGGGGGGAGGCCTGCGGCGTCATACACACACTAACCGCCCCCCACACACACACACTAACCCCCCCCCCATGATATTATATTAATATTATTCATTCACTCCTTTTACCCCATCCCCCCACCCTATTCACTCATGCATCGCCCCCAACTGCGCAGGCGTGGCTGGAGAGGGAGAGGGAGGGAGGTAGAGAGAGAGGGTAGAGAGGGTAGACAGGGCAGAGAGAGAGAGAAATAGGGCAGAGAGAGAGGGCAGAGAGAGAGAGAGAGAGAGAGGGCAGAGAGAGGGCAGAGAGAGGGCAGAGAGAGAGAGGGCAGAAAGAGAGTGGGCAGAGCGAGAGGGGGCAGTGAGAGAGAGGGGGCAGAGAGAGAGGGGGCAGAGAGAGAGGGGGCAGAGAGAGAGGGGGCAGAGAGAGAGGGGGCAGAGAGAGAGAGAGAGAGAGAGGGGGCAGAGAGGGCAGAGTGAGGGCAGAGAGGTCAGAGAGGGCAAAGGGGGCAGAGAGAAAGGCAGAGAGGCCAGAGAGCGAGAGATGGCAGAGAGGCAGAGAGGCAGAGAAAGGGCAGAGAAGCAGAGTGAGGCAGAGAGGCAGAGAGAAAAAGGGGAGGGGAGAGGGGAATGGGGAGATTGGAGGGGAGGAGAGCAGAGGGGAGGATACCGGGGGGGAGGAGAGGGAAGTGGGAAGAGAGAGGAAGGATTGGGGTTGAAGGCTAAAGAGCCCCGTGGGGCAATACAAACATATGGAGATCCTCCCTGTCCCTCTCGTTCACACACACATATGCGTATCGGCACCCTGCGACACACATGGGCGGGCATCGACCCGAGGACCGAGGTTCGCGAGTTCGGCCGCTCCAGTACAGGGCTCGACTTCATCTCCGGCTCGTTCTTTCTACATCTTTTGAATAACCGGGGTGGGGGGGGGGGGAGGGTCGGGGTGACGTCACTCGACCCGCGTGGAAGGTTGTGTGTGAGACAGAGCTGAGACAGAGCCGAGCAGACCCATTGTGACATCACCAGCAAGAGCTGCTCATTTAAATTCAAAGTCTTTTGATATTTTAAAACATTTTCAGTAACAAGTTGACAAATAAAGCATGAAATTTTCAGATAAGGTGCTTTTGGACTCAACGGGAAAAATGTCAACTGGAATATGTAAATGTTTTATCATTAACGCATAGTTTTTTCATGAAGATGTAAAGACACATATATATATACACACATACAAGTTCAGAGTTTTAATAAGTACTAGACCAAGTGGGACCCATTGGGTCCCGTCCCCTCAATGCGCGGTTGCGGGCGGGGGGGGGGGGGGGGGTGGCCTGTGGCATAACACACACCCAAACCACCCCCACCCCCCCCCCCCCACACACACACACACACACCCCCACACAAATTAGCCACTCCCCACACACACACACTAACCATCCCCTTGATATTATATTAATATTAAACCAAGTGCAGACCCGTTGGGTCTGCTCCCCCAACGCAGCCGTTCCCTACCCGTAGCCCCCATGGGAGACGAGGTCCTCCAACTCAAGCGGCTCAGGAATCAGCAGTGCGGCTGTTTTTAAATGGCGTCTTTGAGGCAAGATACGGGCTCCAGCAGCCGTTATGGTCGCTGGCCAGCAAGAGGCAACAAAATTAGTGAGTGGGGGGGGGTGGGGGGTGGGAGAAGGATTTGATTAAAATTGTGTACATAAACACGACAAAATTTAATGAGGAGTGAATACTTGTAATGAAAAGTGAAATCTGTACCGAAATGGGAAAAATCAGGGCGTTTGTGGGTCGGGTGTTGTGGTGGCAACGAATCAAAGGCTGGCACCCACAGGCTGGCAACCACAAGTCAGGCAGGCAGCCAGGCAGCCAGCAGCCACACAGTTTTAATAGTATATAGATTATTCATTCGCTCCTTTTACCCCATCCCCCGCCCTATCCACACATGCATAGCCCCCAACTCGCAGGTGCGGCTAGAGAGGGAGAGGGGGGCAGAGAGAGGGCGAGCAGAGAGAGAGAGGACAAAGGTTGACAGTGGAGAATACAGCCTAGAAAATACAGCCATATGAATAAAAGAAAACAATACATGATAGAGTTTAACATAAACATCCCCACACAGCGGAATCAACATTCCCACTGTGAGGGAAGGCAATAAAGTTCAGTCATCTTCCTCATTGTTCACATGTGGTCAGGGCCTTTGAGCCCTCTGCAGTCGCCGCTACGGCGGCCCGATGTTCAGGCCTTCTCGTCAGGATGATCGGAATTTCAATGCCAGAACGGAAGTACACTCTCAGCGGCTTGGAGTTTCCGAATCGGCCGCTTCCTACCAGAGACCGCAGCTCCGAAGTCCACAGGCCGAGCTGGACGGAACTCCAACAATGGCGACCGTCGGCAAGGGGTCCCAGGACTCCACGATGTTAGAGTCAGCGACGCCCGCAACAAGAAGCTCCGCAAACCACAACTCCACGATGTTAAAGCAGCAGGCCCAACACTCCAGAGCCTCATCATGGCGAACTCCGGTAAGGCATAGCCCGCTCCGAGATGGCAATTCAGTGCTGCGCCACTGCTGAAGCTCTGGCCAGTCTCCGGTAGGAAAGTCCGCACCAATCCAGTTGGTAGGCCGTAAAGGGGGAGGGGCGAAGATGCAACTCGGAGAAAAGACGCATCCCCGACTAGGAAGTGACTGGGAAATGGTTTCCTTTCTTCCCCCTCCCCACCCCCGGGTCACCCGTGTTGTGAGCACTGAAAGGCAGCAACTCTACCACTGAGCCACCATGCTGCCCATGTGACGTCAGCCGATTTTTAAACTGGGATTAGAATTTTACATGACAGTGTTGCATAACTGTAAATCAATCTAGCCTTTGTCAATTACTCCACCCATCTGCCAATCTAAACCTCCCTCATGTGCATCAATCTGTGACGTGTAGGAAAGAACTGCAGATGCTGGTTTAAATAGAAGATAGACTCAAAATGCTGGATAACTCAGTGGAACAGGCAGCATCTCTGGAGAGAAGGAATGGGTGACATTGCGGGTCGAGACCCTTCAGTCTGAATGGTTTCAGTTCTGATATTTAGAGAGGAATTGCGGCTCATTCAGTGCTGGACGTCCAAAAGCCAATTTGACGATTTATAGGCAGTGGAGGAATTGGAAAGGTAGGTGAAGCCGAACTCACTTTATTCAGCATATTGATTGAAAACTACAACATGAAAATAGGCCCTTCGGCCCACCGGGTCCATGCTGAAACATCGATCACCCATTCACATTAGTTTCGTCATTTTTGCATCTGCTCTCTACACACTGAAGGGCAATTTACGTAGGCCAATTAACCTACAAATCTGCATATCTTTGGGATGTGGGAGGATACGTGAGCTTCTGGAGAACCCCTTGTGGCTTCTGGGAGCTTGTGCAAACAGACAGCACTAGAGGTTAGGATTGAAAGCGGGCCTCTGGCAATGAGTTTTTATATTTATATTTCCTGCAAGCTTTCTTTCATGCCAATTTATATGCCTTTTCCTTGGATTTAACATTATCCCTGATTTCCCTCGTTGGCCACGTTTGAGCCGCCTTCCCCGTTTTAATTTTTCACCAGACAGGGATGAACAATTTTCCATGCAGTCTTTAAATCTTTGCCATTGTATCTCCACCATCAACCTTTTAAGTATAATTTTCCAATCTCTCCTAGCCAATTCCTCTCATACCTTCAAAGTCTCCTTTCTTTAAATTCAGGGCTCTTGTCTCTAAATTAACTGTATCACTCTCCATCCTAATGCAGAATTCCACCATATTATGGTCACTGTTACCCAAGGGAGGAGAATGGGTTTGAGAGGGAAAGATAGATCAGCCATAATCGAATAGCAGAGAAGACTTGATGGGCCGAATGGCCTAATTCTGCTCCTATCACTTATGAACTTGTAATATCTTTAACTGAAGCTCTGCCTAACTGTTTACCTTCAAATACGTCCAGGACACAATCTTAGTCGATGTATATGGAGTTCTCCAGCTGTCTTGGATACCCTTAAAAAAAATCAATAACTCTCAAAATATTTAAATGCCCCAAATACATGAAAGATAGACGATGAGTACATGCTAAAACCTAATGGCAGGATGCAAGACTAAGACACTTTAAGAAAAACTGCGTGGATATGCAGAAATGCAAAAAGTTGAAGATAGACACAAAATGCTAGAGTAACTCAGCGGGGACAGGCAGTATCTCTGGATAGAAGGAATGGGTAACATTTCGGATTGAGACCTTTCTTCAAACTGTCAGAGGTGGGGGAGATACAGAGATAAGGATGTGTAAGGTGTGAAAACAAGACAAAGGGGATAGAGATCAAGAAGAATGAAGAAAATATAATTATTCGCTTGGAGAAGTTAACAACAAAGCAAACAGAGATAAAATGTAAAGGAGGATAGTCAGACTAGTCGAAGAACTAGGAAGGGGGGAGGGATGGAGAGAGGGGGAAGGCAAGGGTTACTTGAAGTTACAGAAGTCAATGTTCATCCCGCTGGGATGTAAGCTGCCCAAACAACTGGGAGAAAGGTAAGTTTAGGCAGACTGAGCCGAGGTGTTCAGTGAAACGATTGGCGAGCCAGCCCTTGGTCTCGCCGATATATAGGAGTCCGCACCTGGAACAGTGGATACAGTAGATGAGGTTGGAGGAGGTACAAGTGAACCTCTGTCTCACTTGAAAATACTGTTGGGGTCCTTGGACGTAATCGAGGGGGGAGGTATAGGGACGGGTGTTGCATTTCCTGTGGTTGCAGGTGAAAGTACCTGGGGAAGGGGTGGTTTGGGTGGGAAGGAATGAGTTAACCAGGAAGTTGCAGAGGGAACGGTCTCTGCGGGTTTCAAGCACAGCGAGCCCTGCAGCATTATGTAAAGTCGATGACTATAACATGGCTGAAAAAAAGTAGAGGTCTGAGAACTTAATTATCCTGTTTAAGTGACATCTGAAATTGGCAACAGTGTTGATTAAGATATTTCATTGCTGAAGGGATGATGTCCCCGAGGTGCATGATTCAGCTTTAAGGGCCTGCCCCCCTTGTGCGACCTAATCCGCGAGTCCAGAAGAGTGCCTCCGACCTTCAAGCTCGAGGGCACTCGCCTGGAAAGCCTCGAGCTGGATCGACTGGCCGCGTTGAAATCGCGAGCTGGATCGACCGAACCGCGAGCTGCATCTACCGACCGTACACACACACACACATCGCGAAGGTGGGGGCCAGGGACAGCGGAGGAGTGCTGTCTGCACGATGAAAAGGAAGGTAAACGGCTGCCACAGAGGAGCGTAAGTCCTTTAGAGAGTGCGGGGGGGGGGGGGGGGGGGGGGAGAGAAGTGGAGGAGAAGGGGAGAGAAGGGGGGAGAGAAGGAGTGGAGACACTTTTAAGAAGTTTAATAAAGTTTAGCGGTCGGTCGTGAAACTCCAATGATCCAATCAAAATGCCCGGTCTGCGAAGGAGATGGCCTACGGCTGCCCTCGACTGCCTGTAAGTAAATAGCGACCCCACTCCACTGCACGAGTGAAAAAGGCCCATGGTGAACAAATTTTACTTGCGGATAATTTTTCAATATGCTGAAAATTTATTTGCGACCTAGCTGAGGCTACGAGTAGACGGGAACCCCCCCTCGAGCATGAAGGAGAGTTCCAGCCACCTCACACGACCTCCTAGGACCTCGTGTCGACCATGCTGCGAGTTTGAGTCCAGAGCAAACTCTTCTAAACTCGCAGCTTAGGTCGCCCAAGTGGGGCAGCCCCTTTAAGATGCTATCATGGTTATACCATAGGCCAAACAATGGTGATGTAAATATAGAGCATATGCATCAATTACCCAAGTCTTGATTGAGATTTTAAAGTAAAGCACAAAGAAAAGTAATGGTTTTAGAAATGTGTTCAGGAGAGTTTGTATAGTGAGGAAGGAAACATAACTGGCGGTGATTCTGGGGAATGAGGGGAATAACTGGGATCATTGTGGATGATCAACCATGATCACATTGAATGGCGGTGCTGGCTCGAAGGGCCGAATGGCCTACTATTGCACCTATTGTCTATTGTCTATGTCGCCGAGAATAGCAGAGAACATCATAATGTAAGATTTTGATTGGTAATGGTGAAGGACAAGGAACAACCCAAATGGAAGAGGGTCATTTTCAATGAGAGAAGCGCAGATTTGGTCAGGGTAAAAGGGACAAAGAATTGCCGGTGTAGTTCAGCAGGTCTGGCAGCATTGCTGGAGATACATGCATAGGTAACAAACCCACACATCTTTGAAATGTAGGAGGAGTAAAACAACAAAAACAGACTTGGTTGGTAGTTCCCTTTCTGCGGAGTTTAATGTTATATTAGAGCGATTGTTTCTCCTTTCTTTTTCCTTCTTTTCTAGGGTCTACTTTCTTTCTTTCTTTACTTCCTTCTCTAACTTCTTTTCTAAGGGGCTTTCTTTTCTTAACACTCTCTTGCACCTTCACGACTCTTGCGCACTTTCCTTACTTTCTTTACTTCTATCTTTTTCTTAAAGCTTAAAAAATGAAGCGGTACAAAAAAATGTATTAAGACATATGTGTTGTGTATTATTGTAACTTACCGTACTTCTAATAAAAATATTTAAAAAAAAAAAAAGAAATGTAGGAGGAAACCGGAGCACCTGGAGAAAACCCACGCAGTCACAGGGAGAATGTACAAACTCCATACAGACAGCACCCTGTAGTGAGGATTGAGAGTAACTCAACCGCTGCTCTACCTGCACAGCAAATCGAGTTTGCAGACCTTGTTAGACAAATCTTAGTGAATATTTCTAAAGCAGCAGGCAACACTGATGGGGGGGAGGCAGTAGATATAGATTTAATACATTTTCAGAAGACATTTGACAAAGTCCAATTTAATTGTCTGTAACAAATCAGTGCTTCCCCTCCATCTGATGTTAAATGTATTATATACTGTATGTTGCGCATTGTTAAAGCATGAGGTATAATTTATAAATTGCCGACAAGAATATTAAACAATTCTGGTTCTGTCCTCATCACCTTTTTCATATTTATGGTTGCAAGATGTGAAGAAGATTGTGTCGACTAGGAAAGGCAATTAACCCTAATTCATGGTGTGTCATTTGCTGGAGAATACTTGTGATTCGAATACAAGGGCCAAGGCAGGAGGTTATGGATTGTCTGGATATGTGTAGCTCCAACAATATTCAAGAAGCTTAAATCATTTTTGAACGAAGCAGCTCACTTAATAAGCAGTCCATCTTGAATGATCACCCTTCCCCCCCCACCGAGGCATGTTGCCATAGTTGTGTCTCTGCAGGATGATTTGCAGCAAGATTCACACGCAACTTCAACTGCACCTTCCAAGTCCAAGAGTCAAAAGAGAGAGTCAAAGGTGTTTTATTGTCCCATGTACTGAAACGGAACACTGACATTCTTACTTGCAGCTGCAGCACAACAGGGTTGTAAACACAGTACTCAATAGATAATATAATAGACAAAAATAAAGCTCAATGATTAAAAAAAAACATACCATGCAAAATAAAAACAAGCCCAAAGTCTCTAGTGCAACCCAGGTAGTTCGTAGTTCAGAGTTTAGTTGGAGTTTGTAGTGTTCGATAGCTTGATGGCTTATACAAAAGTAAAGTTAAATAAATAAAAAATCCAATACAACGCAAAAACAAAACAAAGCCCAAAGTCCTTAGTTCAACCCAGCTTGTTCGTAGTTAGGGGTTTAGTTGAAGTTTGCAATGTTTAATAGCTTGATGGCTGTTTGGAAGAAGCTGTTCTTCAACCTGGACCTTACAGTTTTCAGACTTCTATACCTTCTTCCCGATGGCAGGAGTGAAAAGGGAGGGTGGCCAGGGTGGTGTGGGACCCATAACTAAACTCCCGACGCACATTACTTAGCAGTTGTTGTACAGCAGATGAATGACTCCTCCCATTTCCTCCAAATGCAAGGCGTAGCTATGGGCACGTGCATGGGCCCTAGCTATGCCTGCCTCTTTGTAGGGTACGTCGAACAATCCGTGGCCCTATCCCCGAACTCTACCTCTGCTACATCGACAACTGCATTGGTGCTACCTCCTGCACAAATCACTGACTTCATCCATTTCACCACTAACTTCCATCCGGCACTCAAATACACCTGGACCATTTCTGACATTTCCCAACCATTTCATGACCTCACTATCTCCATCGCAGGTGATAGACTACAGACCAACATCCACTATAAACCCACTGACTCCCATGGCTATCTAGACTACACTTCTTCCCACCCTGCTTCCTGTAAGGACTCCATCTCCTACTCCCAATTCCTCCATCTACGCCACATCTGCACCCAGGATGAGGAGTTCCACACCAGGGCATCGGAGATGTCTTCATTCTTCAGGGAACGGGGGTTCCTCTCTTCTACTATAGATGAGGTTCTCACCAGGGTTTCTTCTATACCCTGTGACTCTACTCTCACTACCCATCCCCCCACTCAAATCTAGGGCAGAGTCGCTCTTGTCCTCACCTTCCACCCTACCAGCCGTCACATACATCAAATAATCCTCCGACATTTTTGCCACCTCCAACGTGATCCCACCACTTGCCACATCGTCCCATCTCCTCCCCTGTCTGCTTTCTGCAGAGACCGCTCCCTCCGTAACTCCCTGGTCAATTCGTCCCTTCCCACCCGAACCACCCGCTCTCCGGGCACTTTCCCTTGCAACCGCAAGAAATGCTACACTTGTCACTTTACCTCCCTCCTTGACTCCATTCAAGGATCCAAGCAGTCTTTCCAGGTATGGCAGAGGTTCACCTGCACCTCCTCCAACCTCATCTATTGCATCCGCTGCTCTAGATGTCAGCTGCTCTACATCGGTGAGACCAAGCGTAGGCTTGGCGATCGCTTCGCCGAACACCTCCTCTCGGTTCACAATAACTAACCTGATCTCCCGGTGGCTCAGCACTTCAACTCCCCCTCCCATTCCGAATCCGACCTTTCTGTCCTGGGCCTCCCTCCTCCATGGCCAGAGTGAGGACCACCGTAAATTGGAGGAGCAGCACCTCATATTTCACTTGGGCAGTTTGCACCTCAGCGGTATGAACATTGACTTCTCTAATTTCAGGTAGTCCTTATTTTCTCTTCCCCTTCTCAGCTCTCCCTCAGCCCTCTGGCTCCACCTCTTCCTTTCTACCTCCCACCCACCCCCCACCTCCCCCCCCACCCTCACATCAGTCTGAAGAAGGGTCTCGACCAGAAACGTTACCAATTTATTTCGCTCCATAGATGCTGCTTCACCCGCTGAATTTCTCCAGCATTTTTGTCTACCTTCGATTTTCCAGCATCTGCAGTTCCTTCTTAAACAGATGAATGGGAACGCTTTTCGTATTATCCTAATGCATGCGCCATCCCACCTTGTACAGATTATTATTATATCATGATTGCCGAGTAAAGATCCTAACTATCAGGATTGTACAGTATATGTACTGTAAAAATTCAGGAAAACATGGTGTGCAACACTTTAAGATAATCGAAGGTAGACACAAATTGCTGGAGTAACTCAGCGAGACAGGCTGCATCACTGGAGAGAAAGAATTGGTGACGTTTCAGGTCGAGACCCTTGTTCAGATGTCCATTTAAGATAATCATTGTTTGCAGGATTTTTTTTATTTCATTCACGGCATTCAGTCTAAATTACTTTGATAGATACGGAATATCTTAAAATACACCCTTCTTCCATCTTGTTCTCCGGTTCCTTTATGCTGTACTACCACTTTCATTCACCTTCTTGTAGCTTGTATAATAATTGCTTTTAGGCTATAATCACTCCTGCATTATATCGTCTAGGCAAAAGGGTCTCGACCCGAAACGTCACCCATTCCTTCTCTCCAGAGAAGCTGCCTGGCCCGCTGAGTTACTCCAGCTTTTTGTATCTACCTACATGGTATCATCTTCCATACTTTCCATTTTCTCGAATCAGGTTTATTGGACCTTAGAACTTGTTTTATCTAACTTATCCCAGCTCTGAAGAAAGGTCATTGATTGAATCGTTAACTTTTATTTTTCATTTCACAAATGCCGATTAATCTGCCGAGTATTTCCACCATTTTCTGTCTTCGCTTTGGAAGACTCACTAATACTCACTATCTCGTGAACAATTGGTGATAAAACCTCATGAAAATACACAACTTGTTCTCTTATTCTTCAGATGAGAGAAAAAAAGCCATACTACCTGAGCACTATGTATTGCTTAAACTGTGTGCATATATAGTTTCAATCCAATTTAGAGACAGAGTCATACATCGTGGAAACAGGCCCTTCAGCCCAACATATCCCACTGACCAAGATGTCCCATCTCCTCTAGTTCCACATAACTGTGTTTGGCCCATATTCTTCTAAACCTATCCCATACTTTCCTACCTGTCCAAATGTCTTTTAAATGTGATGGTACCTGCCCAAACTACCTCCTCTGGCAGCTCGTTCCATATACCCACCACCCTTTTTATAAAAAAGTAGCCCCTCTTAAATCTTTCCTATTAAATCTTTCCCCCCTCACCTTAAAACCTATGACCTCTGCTTCTTGATTCCGCTATTCTTGGTATAACTGTGAATTTACCCTTTCTAATCCCCTCATGACCGTTATAAGATCAACCCTCATCCTCCTATGTTCCAAGGAATAAAGTCCTAGCCTGCTCAACCTCTCCCTATAGCTCAGGTCCTCGAGTCCTGGCAATATCCTTGTAAATCTTGTTGTACCCTTTCCAGCTTATAACAAGGCGACCACTACTCCAAATGTGACCTCACCAATGTTTTGAACAACTCTAACATAACCTCCCAACTTCTATACTCTGACTGATGATTGTCAACATGCCAAAGGTCTTCTTGACCACACTATTTACCTGTGATGCCACTTTCAAGGAACTATGTACCTGCAGTCCTAGATCCCTCTGCTGTACAACACTCCCCGGAGCCCTGCCATTCATTGTGAAAAATTGTATAGAGAGTAGAACACTTAACGGAAAGAACATCAGAAGGAGACGAAGCATAGATTTGTTACAGCCAATTTAATAGAACTTTGTCAAATGTCTTCTGAAAATTCATTAAATCCTGTATCCACTTCTGTCACTCTATTACTGTGGAATTGAGGAACTTGCATTAAACACAAACACTGTTTAGACAAAGGCCATTATTTTTAACAATGATCTCAGAAATACTGACCATGACGATCGGCATTTAAGTTTGTCTGAACCACAATGTTAATTTTCCATACAAGGGTGCAGTAAACAGGAAACTGAAGGCTATAAACTAGTCAATACAATACAATACAATACAATACGGTTTTATTCGTCACATTGCACATAAAGTGCAAGTGAAATGAATTTGCCAGCAGCGGTACAATGATAAAGAACACACAAATACACAATAAAAATTTAACACAAACATCCACCACAGCATTCATCACTATTGTGGAAGGCACAAAAATTGGCCAGTCCTCCTCCACTTTCCCCCATGGTCGGGACCTTAATCCTCCGCAGCCGCCGCTGCGGGCGTCCAGATGTGCAGACAAGGTAAAAAGTCCAGGTAAGTCCTGAATCGGTGCCTCCCCACCGGAGACCGTGGCTTCAGGCTGGTGTAGGCCGCAGGCCGGCGGTCGGAGATTTAAAGTTCGCGCCGCAGCCAGAAGCACCGGAGACCGCAGGGCTAGCGGTCTGGAGCTCTCCTCCAGGGATCCCTGGCGAGAGACCCCGCTCCGGACGGTAAGTAAGTCCCCGCCGCGCCCGCGGTAGAAGTTGTCCGCAGGCCGGTAGTTGGAGCTCTTCTTCCCCCGGGTCCCCCACGATAGTCACCATACTATGAGGAAGTGATCTTCAAAAATGTTCAGGTAATTTATTTATAGCAACTAAGTATTCAAGCATGCCTAATGTCTGCATTTACGATGGAAGAATAAGCTAGGCTCTGTAGCATCTCTCAAGAGTTCATACTTAGGAACTAAATTGATTTACAAATACCTAAAGGAGAAAATTACATTTTTAGATTAGCATCATTATAATGAATTCATGCAAAATAATCCAGGAGAGGATGTCATGGAAACAAATGATGGGTTGTGTTCAGACACCATAACAGTGAGACAAAGCTACATTGAATATTTACGTTGAATCGGAGGTTATTGGCGGCAGCAATATATTTAGTGAACAGCACTCAGTAATTTGGTGAAAAAAAACAAAGGGTATTTTTAACAATTATATTTCTGAGGTGCAGCTGCCTACAGATAATCTTAACGGTTACCTATTTATCATATAAAAAGAATATTAAAAAATCCTGTTTTCAGCAGATTATTTCCCTCTTCCACCTTATTTGCATTAGCCTGGACTCTGTGAACTGGTGTTGCAATATTTAAATTTTAATGTGTAACACGAAGATTGCAAATGAGCCTCTTCTAGACACTAATGTAATTAAAAGTCTTAAAGATTTTCCACGTATTACCATGAGATGCATTACTTTGCAACACTAGCTTTGGGTAAATTGCTTTTTCATTCACTGAAAAGGCTTTCAATTCAGTGAGACAAAGAACTGAACCCAGAGCTAAATACAAAGATGATTTTCTCACAAGAAGCAAATTCCTACTGTAATAAAAGAATAAAGTGCGGAAAATACACTAAATAATTCAAACAATAAATCATGAGCTAATTGTTCCAAGATAAACCTCTTCCACAATTTTTGTCCCAGTTTATGGATGTTATAGCCTTCATCTTACAGTGGCATGAAAGATAACATGCGGGCGGCAAATTGTGAATTACAGTGAGCAAAAACAGATGCCGGAATCTGATAAGTGAGGAAGGTGAGGAGTTAATTGTAGAAATAGAGTGAGGGATATTGGGTAGAAAGAATATCCCTCACTCTATTGTGGGAAAGAAAAATGGGGGACCAGCAGTAGAGATGAGTGGGTGATGAGTGAATGGCGGATGTGGAGGGAGAAATGGGAAGGGAAGGGAACTAGCTGACAGAGATGAGGGCAGTGGAAAGAATGATGTGTGTCGTTTGGGGTGGTGGATGGACTGGGTAGGTGAGTTTGGGGGGTGGGGGGGGGGGCGGGGGAGAATTAACTGAAATTGGAGACTTTAGTGCTTGTGCCATTGAATTACTGTCTGCCCAAATATGAGGTGCTGTCCTTAATAGAATGAACCACTGATACAGTGAGATGACACGAGGTATGGGGATGATCATGAGGTGCAGTAGTAAAGTGCCAGATTGAAGATAGACACAAAATGCTGGCGTGACTCAGCATGACAGGCAGAATCTCTAGAGAAAAGGAACGGGTGACGTTTCGGATTGAGACCCTTATTCGGACTGAAGAACTCAGACTGAAGAAGGGTCACAACCCAAAACATCACCTGTTCCTTTTCTCCAGAGATACTGCCTGACCCGCTGAGTTACTCCAGCATTTTTGTGTCTACCTTCGGTGTATTCCATGAAGTGCTTATATAAAACCCACCATAGGGAATGCAATGGTTTTAACAGTTTAATTTTAGAGGACCTAGTCTGTGAGGTGAGATGCCCTCATGCCATCCGGGTAAGGCCCTATCTTGATGCTATTGTTGGGCAGGAGCCTGAAGTCCCACACCACGAAGTTCAGGAAGAACTATTTTCCGACAACGATCAGGTTCTGAAAAAACCTGCAAGAGTTCAATCCGACCTCAGCTACAGACCACCTCTTGCATCTCCGTGAAC
The DNA here is from genome assembly GCF_010909765.2 of Amblyraja radiata. Taxonomy (NCBI): domain Eukaryota; kingdom Metazoa; phylum Chordata; class Chondrichthyes; order Rajiformes; family Rajidae; genus Amblyraja; species Amblyraja radiata. Next base: position 65,366,493 of record NC_045959.1, read on the forward strand.
TTGTTTGTCCAATAGTGTTTTGCACTAAAATCCTAATTTTCCCACAGTTTTTATCTCACTGTCTTGTATAATTGACATTATTTATGTTCTTGTGTGTTTTCTGAGTCTATGTGTCTGTGCTGATGTACAAGCAAGATCTTCTTTCAATCTTCATCTCACTGTACTTGGGCAAATGACATTAAACTCAATTTACTTGACGTGACAATTTAATATCTGCGATGTGTGGCCAGTAGGGGCAAGAGTCAAACAAGAGTCAACATGGCTTTATGAAAATTGTGTTTGACTGCTCATTAGGATTCTTTCAGGATGTATTGATCAGGATTTAAGGTAACTTAGTGTTTTTGAATTTCCAGAAGGCATTTGATATGTTGACACATTACGCATAGTAAGAGCGCATGGCGTTACAGGTTGATGGGGCGACACGGTGGTGCAGTTGTAGAGTTGCTGCCTTACAGCGCCAGAGACTCGGGTTTGATCCTGACCACGGATGCTGTCTGTACAGAGTTTGTACATTCTCCCCATGACCCGTGTGGGTTTTCTCCAGGAGCCTTAGTTTCCTCCCACACTCCAAAGCCGTACAGGTTTATAGGTTAATTGGCTTTGGTAAAATTGTAAATTGACCTTAGTGTGCATAGGATGGTGTTAACGTGTGGGGATCACTCGTCGGGATGGACTCAGTGGGCCGAAGGACCTGTTTCCACGCCATATCTCTAAACTAAATTAAAACTAAACAGTATACAACAATATACTATTTCTTGTAAAATAATGAAATGTGCTTCCATAGAGTCACCACTCCAGATGGTAGGAACTTTCAGCACAATCTGGCCCATTTGATTATCGTGCAGGAGATTAAGAGCCCGCTGTTAGCCTAACATGACAGGAGCAGGAGAGGTCTGCATTCCTTGCTTGTATTACATCTCAATTGATCCTACGCTGCATTCAAGTCAAATCTTGTGGGAGTTAAAAAGTATCTGATTTGAACAACTACATCAGTTCAGATAAAATCAGACCCGAGCTGGCTTTTGCCACATGATGCCGGAAGCCAGAGGATTGGGAAAGTTTCATTGGACAACAGAAGGAAACAAAATGTGCAATACGGGCTGAAAAGATGAAGTATGAAGGGAAGCTGGCCAGGAATATAAAGAAGGACAGTAAAAGCTTCTTTAGATATGTTAAGGGGAAAAGAGTAGCAAAGTCAAATGTGGGTCCCTTGAAGGCAGACACGGGTGAAATTATTATGGGTAACAAGGAAATGGCAGAAGAGTTGAACAGGTACTGAACAGATCTGTCTTCACTAAGGAAGACACAAACAATCTCCCAGATGTACTGGAGGACAGAGGATCTAAGGGGGTAGAGGAACTGAAATAACTTTTCATTAGATGAGAAATAGTATTGGGTAGGCTAATGGGACTGAAGGATGATAAATCCCCTGGGCCTGATGGTCTGCATCCCAGGGTCCTCAGGGGGGTGGCTCTAGAAATAATGGACGCATTGGTGATCATTTTCCAATGTTCAATAGAATCAGGATCAGTTCCTGTGGATTGGAGGATAGCTAATGTTACCCGACTTTTCAAGAAAGGAGTGAGAGAGAAAACGGGGAATTACAGATCAGTTAGGTGGTGGGAAAGGTGCTGGAGTCAATTATTAAAGAGGTAATAATGGGGCATTTGGATAGCAGTAAAAGGATTAGTCCAAGTCAACATGGATTTATGAAAGGGAAATCATACTTGACTAATCTTCTGGAATTTTTTGAGGATGTGACAAGTAAAAATGGATGATAGGGAGCCAGTGGATGTAGTGTATCTAGACTTTCAGAAAGCCTTTGGTAAGGTCCCGCACGGGAGACTGGTGACTAACATTAGAGCACATGGTATTGGGGGTAGGGTGTTGATATGGGTAGAAAATTGGTTGGCAGACAGGAAGCAAAGATTAGGAGTGAACGGGTCCTTTTCAGAATGGCAGGCAGTGGCGAGTGGAGTGCCGCAAGGCTCGGTGTTGGGGCCGCAACTGTTTACCATATATATTAATAATTTGGAAGAGGGAACCAGGAGCAACACTAGCAAGTTTGTGGATGACACAAAGCTGGGTGGCAGTGTGAACTGTGAAGAGGATGTTAGGAGGTTGCAGGGTGACCTGGACAGGTTGAGTGAGTGGGCAGATGTGTGGCAGATGCAGTATAATATAGATAAATGTGAGGTTATCCACTTTGGCGGCAAAAACAAGGGGGCAGATTATTATCTCAATGGGAGGTACACAAAAAAGCTGGAGAAACTCAGCGGGTGCAGCAGCATCTATGGAGCGAAGGAAAAAAATTATCTCAATGGGGTTAGATTAGGTAAGGGGGAGGTGCAGCAAGACCTGGGTGTCCTTGTACACCAGTCATTGAAAGTTGGCGTGCAGGTACAGCAGGCAGTGAAGAAAGCTAATGGAATATTGGCTTTCATAACAAGTGAATTTCAGTTTAGGAGTAAAGAGGTTCTTCTGCAGTTGTATAGGGCTCTGGTAAGACAACATCTGGAGTATTGTGTACAGTTTTGGTCTCCTAATTTGAGGAAGGACATCCTTGTGATTGAGGCAGTGCAGCGTAGGTTCACGAGATTGATCCCTGTGATGGCGAGACTGTCACATAAGGAAAGATTGAAAAGACTAGGCTTGTACTCACTGGAGTTTAGAAGGATGAGGGAGCTCCTAATTTGAAGAAGGACATCCTTGTGATTGAGGCATTGCAGCGTAGGTTCACGAGATTGATCCCTGTGATGGCGAGACTGTCATATGAGGAAAGATTGAAAAGACTAGGCTTGTACTCACTGGAGTTTAGAAGGATGAGGGGGTATCTTATAGAAACATATAAAATTATAAAAGGACTGGACAAGCTAGATGCAGGAAAAATGTCCCCAATGTTGGGCGAGTCCAGAACCAGGGGGTCACAGTCTTAGAATAAAGGGGAGGCCATTTAAGACTGAGGTGAGAAAAAACTTTTTCACCCAGGGAGTTGTGAATTCATGGAATTCCCTGCCACAGAGGGCAGTGGAGGCCAAATCACTGGATGGATTCAAGAGAGAGTTAGATAGAGCTCTAGGGGCTAGTGGAATTAAGGGATATGGGGAGAAGGCAGGCACGGGTTATTGATTGGGGACGATCAGCCATGATCACAATGAATGGCGGTGCTGGCTCGAAGGGCCGAGTGGCCTCCTCCTGCACCTATTTTCTATGTTTCTATGACAACTACATTTGCAAGTAGATGTCCCTGTTGTGAGAGCGATGACTCCAAGCAATTGGACTGAATCCTGAATATTTGGAAAATTATTCCCAATGATGGGTGGTGCGAGAAATGCAATAGAATTCTTCTAAATTATGGTAGAGTCTATTCAAAATAATATGTTATTCTAATTGCACAATTAACAATTCCTATAATCTGTACAAATTATAAAGCTAGAGAAGGGTAAATGTGTCTTTTTACGTAACCATCACAACTTGATGCTGAGTCCGCTGTTACGTATTTGATATCTATGTTTTCGATTTGGACATTAACAACCAACATTGTCTGTACAGAGTTTCTGCATTCTCCTCGTGTCCTATCGGTCTGGTGAGGCATTTTTATGTCTGCCTCCTCGTGACCTACATGGGTTCTCTCCAAGATCTTCAGTTTCAGTGTTAATGTGTGGGGGTTGCTGAGCGGTGCAGACTCGGTCGGTCGAAGGGCCTGTTTCCACGCTGTATCTCTAAACTAAACTAGACTAAATTAGGCAATGTGTCATTTACATTCTTCTGCATCTCTCAAAGAAGTAGAAGTTAAAGTTCCCCCTACCTCACTTGCTTTTCATGTTTGGTAGTTGTATCCTGGACTGTGCACCATATGTGTCAGTGCTTCATTAGAAGTCAGGTTTCATTTTAGTTTTTGTATTATGTTGGGTAGGGGAAACTTTTTTAAATTTCTTTCTTTGACGGAGATGCAAATTTTTCTGTGTCATATTTCCGTCCGCACTGCGGCCTAGCATCGTGGAGCTGGGGGTCCCTTTGTTAGGGATCGGCTTCGAGAGCTCCAACCACAGGAGCTTCAACCGCACCGATCGCGGCAGCCTCAATCGTCCCGTTGCGGGAGCTTTGATCGCCGACTGCGGGAGCTTTGATCGCCCCGATTGCAAATGTTTCGATCGCCCCCGACCGCGGGAGAAAAGGAGGAAGAAGGTAAAAGTTATTCGCCTTCCATCACCGTGAGGATTGCGAGGCCACCGAAAGCAAGATGGATGCTGCCTGCACTGGTGAGGACTCGGTGGGATTACCATGAGTGCGGTAGTCTCGGTGTTTGCAGAGATGTCGCGCCACGGGAGTGTCCTGGAGTCCAGTATGAGTGCGGACGGCTTTCTGATTGTTCGGGTGGACAGGGACTGCGGAGAGAGCAACAAGCGGTCGGTGCAATTCTGGTCACATCACGGTGGAGCATGTGTGTGGCCCGGACATTGAAATGATAGCTGTGGGTCTCCGCTTTTGCTGAGGTGGCTGTTTATGTTTAATATTTATGTAATTTTGTATTGTGTTGCTGTTTTTTGGTATGACTTTATGGTAAATCAAGTTTCACTGTACCTCAGGGTATACGTGGCAATAAAGGACTATAGAACTATTGAACTACAAGAAAACCTTGCTTTGACTGAGGTTCAATTTGCAGCAGCTATTGAATTCTTAGTTTGGGCCTCATCCACTCACTGTCAAATTAAACTGATATCAATGTTTCAAACAGTTTTCACTGACGAAGAAGACGTCACTTGGATTCTTAGCTTTCTTTTTTTTAGCTTGCTGGCTGTTGTAAACCTTTCAGCAGAATGAAGAAAAAAAAGATGGAGAGGTTAGAGTTAAATGCACCGAACCTGTACAAACCCACCATGCTTTTCCAGTCTGTGGAAGGGTTCTGACCTGAAACATCACCCATCCTTTTTCTCCAGAGATGCTGCCTGATCCGCTGAGTTATTCCAGCACTTAGTGTCCATCTTCATTATAAGCCAGCATCTGCAGTTCCATCCTACACGTGTCAGCTTAATAGCAGGCTCATGTGCAACGAGAACTGCCTCTGCTGCTTATGCCCCTGTCCCACTTAGGAAACCTGAACGAAAACCTCTGGAGACTTTGTGCCCCACCCAAGGTTTCCGTGCGGTTCTCGAAGGTTGCAGGTGGTTGCCGGAGGTTGCAGGTAGTGGAAGCAGGTAGGGAGACTGACAAAAACCTCCGGGAACCGCACGGATCCTTGCGTGGGGCGCAAAGTCTCCAGAGGTTTCCGTTCAGGTTTCCTAAGTGGGACAGGGTCATTAGGTTCAACATGGAAACTGTTGCAAGGACTACCCCTGCTCTACAGTCACCAGCAGCCACCCTTTTCCCATGAGGATAGCATCGCTTTTAGTTCAGTTTAGATTAGAGTTGAAGTGCGGTACCAGGCCCTTCGGCCCACCGAGTCCATGCTGACCAGCGATCCCCGCACATCAACACTATCCATCACACACAAGAGACAATTTGCAATTCTACCAAGCTGAATTAAACTACAAACCAGTACGTCCTTGGAGCATGGGAGGAAACCGGAGATCCTGGAGAAAACCTGCATAGGTCATGGGGAGAATGTACAAAACATACAAACCGTACAGACAAGTCAGGATCGAACCCGAGTCTCTGGCGCTGTAAGACAGCAACCCTATCGCTGCACCACCGTGCCACCCTTCTAGCAGATGAGCTCACCACCTCAGTCAATGCTTATATCACAATATCCTTCTTTAAGATCCAAACATTTACAGCTGTTGTGGCTATTAGTGAAATCTCTGATAACCACCAACTCCCACATTACTGCCACAACACATCATTAGCACTGATATCCCTAATAAATCTTTTTTTGAATATTTATTTAGTTTAGGTTATTACTTTTATGGTATTTAGCTGGTTTTAACTGATTAGTCTCTGAATTTGATGCTAATATCCACTGGTGACTATGCTTCCACATGCCCCAATCCTCATACTTAAATTTCATATGCAGTAACTTACTGTGGGGCGACACGGCGTCGCAGCTGTGGAGATACTGTCTTACAGCACCAGAATCGGGGCTCGATCCCGACTACAAGTGCTGCCTGTACATAGAAACATAGAAACATAGAAAATAAGTGCAGGAGTAGGCGATTCGGTTCTTCAAGCCTGCACCACCATTCAATATGATCATGGCTGATCATCCAACTCAGTATCCTGTACCTGGCTTCTCTCCATACCCCCTGATACCTTAAGCCACAAGGGCCACATCTAACTCCCTCTTAAATATAGCCAATGAACTGGCCTCAATTACCTTCTGTGGCAGAGAATTCCAGAGATTCACCACTCTGTGTGAAAAATGTTTTTCTCATCTTGGTCCTAAAAGATTTCCCCCTTATCCTTAAACTGTGAACCCTTGTTCTGGACTTCCCCAACATCGGGAACAATCTTCCTGCATCTAGCCTGTCCAACCCCTTAAGAATTTTGTAAGTTTCCATAAGATCCCCCCTCAATCTTCTAAATTCTAGCGAGTACAAGCCGAGTCTATCCAGTCTTTCTTCATATGAAAGTCCTGACATCCCAGGAATCAGTCTGATGAACCTTCTCTGTACTCTCTCTATGGCAAGAATGTCTTTCCTCAGATTAGGAGACCAAAACTGTATGCAATACTCCAGGCGTTATCTCACCAAGACCCTGTACAACTGCAGTAGAACCTCCCTGCTCCTATACTCAAATCCTTTTGCTATGAATGCTAACATACCATTGGCTTTTGTATGTTTTCCCTGTGACCGCATGGGATTTCCCCAGGAGCTCCAGTTTCCACCCAACTCCAATGACGAAAAGGTTTGTAGGTTTATTGGCTTTGGTGAAAATTGTAAATTGTCCCTGGTGTGTAGGATAGTAAGAGGATCGTTGGTCATTGCAGACCCGGTGGACCAAAAGGCCTGTTACTACATTGTATCTCTAAACTAAACTAAACTAAAATAGTAAGATTAAACGAGAACATACCGTTTGAAGTTTGATCTTTATTTTTTGAGAAGTTGAAGTGAGGGAATACGTGAAGAGCCCGCCAGCCCCCATGCGCGTTAATCTTCAGAGCAGCTGTATGAAACCACAGACTAGTTGCTGAACTTAAGCTATAGAAAGATTAATGACCTTCGAATTACCGAATGATCTTTATGAGAAGTAGGGTTGGGAGTGGAGGGCACGTATTCCCTCACTTCAACCTCATAAAATAAAGATCAAACTTCAAACGGTAAGTTCTCGTTTAATCTTTCTATTTTATATCGAAGTCACATGAGTGACTACGTGAAGCCTTCAAAACTCTGTGGTTTCATGCAGTAACCTAATTTGTGTGTGAAACACTTAAACAGATAAACCATTAATGGTAGAAAAACATGGGTTATTAATACAATGATGCTCACTTGCATACATTGCCATTGCTCTTAACCGGACCACAGTCCCAATTGACTTTGAGTTAGACAATAACTCATGCAACACTGTTCAAAATTCGATCTGCAAATATCCAGACATATTCAACCAAATTTTATAACTTCTTAACATGCACTATGTAAGCCTCTTGCTGTATGATGAAAGGGAACTATCCATTCTATTGGCTGCTAATGAGCCATCAGCAATCTCTTGAGAGACTGAATAACAATAAAGAAACTATCTTTCATCTCATAGGTACTAGCAAGTTCAGTGTACTTGTATACCTAATAACACCCCCAATCTCCACTCTGGTGGGTATGCTGTCAACTCCAAATGAAAGCAATCATGCCCATTTTGCTTATGAGATCATTCCCATAACAAGCTACCCTAATGTCAGTTATGACCCAGAGACCGAGCCAGAGATTGAGTACAGACTGTGTTCTATGTGCTGAAATCAGTTGCTAAAAGCATAATCAACTTAAAAAATACTGCTCCCATTAGGAATACAGTAGAAGAATATTTGCATAATAATTTGCTGATATACATTGCACACTACAATGAGTGTAGGCTTTTAGAGCAGTCATATAAAAGTATAATGTTAGTGAACAGCGGGTGAATAACCAATCATTTATTGTTGTACTTATGTACTATAGAAAATGATAAAGCAGCACAAGCAGTGTCAATTGTGCTATCACATAAACGCTTCTCTAAGCCCAAACTGAAAGCCACACAAACCTCTGTTACTTCCATTTAAAAGGAACTCACATATTTTGTTCACAAACTTCCCATACAATCGTGCAGAGCTAGCTGTCCGAGAAAACAGGCTGCCCCATCCTTAAATCGTAAGAAGTATCTACTGATAAACCCCTACGTTTTATCAGCTGCAAATTTGCATGTTATCTAAAAAACTCAATGACACAATGCCCTTTGATCTGAGTAGGGCAGCATTAGCTTCCACCACTGGCTTTGTTATCAAAACACCAGATAATCTGTGCCTCTTGTGTATAGATATGGCAAAGTATGCATCTTCAAAATCGATTCTCTGAATCAGCTAAATTGATGAATAGCCAATCATCCATCTTAAACTGGGTAACTAAACACATGATCAGATTAGCCAAATTATATACGGACCATACGGACGGAATTTTTTTAACTTCTCTTGCCACGGAAGATGCATTATCTAGTTATTCCTACATTTCGCTGATAACATATAATCAGAACCTTATGACTAGAGCTGAAAACCCAGTATCCCCTTGATGTGGGAATACGAGTGCCCTGTCAACTCTTGACTATTAGAGTAACCACGAATCCTCAGCGTTCTTCCTCAGAATGGAATTTAGCATAATGCAAACCTGAACCAGGAATTGCTACGCAGTCCTCTGACTGAAACTACCTGTCTGAGTCGCCAGAGTGCGCAACACAATCTCTTCGACCAGCCACTCAATCAGGAATACTGGTTTTGAGAGCCTACAGATTATTATAAATACATTTTTGATTCACAACGTGAACCTGCAGGTCAGATAAAAATACTATATGCCAGACCGACTTCCTGCTGGTAGCTACATATCCCAGAGAGGATGGCAATGATGTTTCCAACGAACTGGCAACTCCATTAACTGAGCAGAAATTTAAACATGTGTTGAGGGAGACTTCAACTACTTCACTCTACTGAGCAGCCTGATAACCTCAATCACAGATGTTGAGGCAGTGCTTCCCTGGTCAATATGACCCATATGAACCAGAGTAACCAAGCTGTTCCTATTTGAAACTTACAGAGGTTACTATGCAAGGCACCATGCCAATATCTCTGCATCAACCTGATCTTTTCCAGAGACAGTGAAAAGATACTAGACAGCCCATGCTGCCAGTAAATCCAAACCTGGGCCGACAGACTGCTCCATTTCATAGTTTTACGGAGGTTAATAAAGAGACCTTACCTGCCAGCGTCTCTGAACCTGTATCGATCTGCTTGTTGGAGCTTCAGCGAAGTTCCATATGCAGACCTTGTCTGACCACATCTTCAGCCCCATGCTTGCCATTCCTTCAGCTGGTGTGATGTTAGGTAGCTGATGCTGCTGGCCAACTCCTTTTGTAGTGGCTTGCCCATCCCCGAGGGAACAGCAAATTTAGAGGCAAGAGCCTTATGCGACTCTCGTACATCATGCATTAAAGCATGGGATTCCGACACATACCAATGTTTGGAGTCAGCTCCATACTGATCTCCGACACTCCCCTCGACAGAGTGGGAGAAATAGTGCAAACCTGAACCAGGCGTTGCCACAGGCGTATGATTCGAACTACTTGTGCATGCCTCCATAACACGGAGCATATTTTGTGCCATCATCTCCGACACTCTCTACATCCGAGTGGGAGAAATATTGCAACCCTGAACCAGGCGTTGCAACAGGCGTATGACTCGAACTGCCTGTGCATGCCTCAATAGCATGGAGCATATTTTGTGCCACCATCTGATCCATCAGATGTTCCAATTGAGACAAACGGCCAATCACATCTGCCATTGATGTGGGGACAGAATCCCCTTGACCCGAATCGTCCGACGGGACTTGTCTCACAGACTTGGCTTTGACTTTGCCCCGACTCGGGGTTGCCAAGCTGCTCCCTCTAGGAGCCGAATCGGAACTAGCTGTGCAGATCGGCGCTGCCAGCGACTCCGAAGTGGCCGTCGGCTTTCTGTTCTGCTGCGGTCCTCTGCTGTCGGTATAAATCATCATTATTTATTGTACTTACCAGACAGGTTCCACCTGTTAGTGACTCTGAGTCCTAGCTCCCTTCTGGAGCCTCAACGGAGTATTTCGGGGGAGGAAATAGAGCGCAACCCTGCACCAGGTGTTGGTTGCTACCTCAGGCCTCTGGCCCCCATATGACCTGGATGAGCCGGCATCATAATCGGAGTCACCTCTTTCTGATACACCCCATGACAGAGTGGGAGAAATACTGCAACCCTGCCAGGTGTTGTCACAGGCGTATGGCTGGAACCATCTGTAATGCCTCCGGTACACGGAGCATAGTTTGTTCATATGATTAAAAGAAGCATATCCCCATTAGATCAGAGATTTGACTGTTTTATCGATATTCACATAGTTGGAATCTCTTATGAAATTTCAATTAAAAAAACTTTATTGGCATGACAAGATAGATCATTATATTGCCAAAGTATTAAACATGACCTTTTTATCCTATCTGCTAGGATAGTCACAAACGTGACCGAGCGGCAACCGCTATTAAAAACCTGCCAACTCTATTTATTTCCGCCCTATAAATAGAGCATACACCATACGCTGCTCTCCAGTGTAAGCTGAACCGACCTCAGCCGGCAGCATCTATGTTTAAAATTGCTAGGTGCTACTGCAGCTGAGCTTACCTGGCGGTTGCTGTCCTGGTCGTGGCTATTTTTAAACCACCGGATGCTGCTAATCTTATGCACTGACCTGGCCGTGACGGCAGCCGCAATATCGAATCCCAGCTCCTTACGGAGCCTTTACGGAGGCCTCCAAATCAGGCCGCCTACTCCCGTTCGGAGCACCCGTCAGCTACTCCAGGCCCACTGTACCGTAGCGGCCCGCTGAAAACAAAATTAGCTTACCTGCCAGAGCAGTTTCGAACTGCTCCGACTCTTGCGCCATGCGTCGACGTATTGATGTGCATGCGGGCTGGCGGGCTCTTCACGTAGTCACTCACGTGACTTTAATATAAAATAAATGAACAAAACTGGAACGACTACTGTCTATTACGGCACAACCCCTTTGCACTTTCCACTCCGAAGAATTGTTTTGAAATTGGCTGTTAGCCATTTTGCTACATCCTCTGATTCCAGATACTCTGATCTTACTTTTTAATCTGCAGCTATGAAAAGCCTTTGAAAAATGTGGGTAAATTATATGTATATTATACATTATATATATAAATTATGTCTGAAGAAGGGTTTTGACCCAAATTTTCTCCAGAGATGCTGCCTGACCCGCTGAGTTACTCCAGCATTTTGTGTCTATCTTCGGTGTAAACCAGCATTGGCGGTTCCTCCCTACACATAAATGATACCTACAATTGCCTACTCTTCCTGACATATGAAAATGAAAGGAGATTGCAAAGTTGTATATGGAGTTGTATACCTTCAGAGATGGATACTGCAATCCCCCATTCAAAGTGCATTCTGTGCCTTTGATTCATTCAATGCTTCCTCCAAGAGCTGTTCAATATGGAGGCACACCGACTCATTCGCTGAGGGAGGCCAGTAATTGGTAACCTAGAAGACATTTCCTCCCCCAAGTTTGGCCTGATGCCTGGAGATCTCACGGAGTCTGGAGTTGAAGGGACTCCAGGGGCTATCCCTTCCCACCTGTACACGACTGTACAATCATCTCTGCAGGATTTGTTCTTCCTGATGGATAAAATGGCTAATTATTCTCCTCATGCCCCCTTGTTCCTGTTCTGGCTGGCAGCCCTATTGTATGATTCACCATGGAAGTAAAAGCCTTATTCTGAAAATAAATATCATTTTGGAATGAACAAACTAACCAGCATGTATTATTGAAAAGTTTATTGAAAAATCTTGAGCAGATGCATTAGCAGTTTTCCTCTCCATGGACAATACAAGTCCTGCTGTGTTTCCAGCAGCTTCTGTTCTTAGTTTGTTTTGCTATTTCTCACCTCTGCCACAAGTTATAAAGCAATGTCGAGCATCGGAAATTGAGAGGCAACCTGATAGAGGTATATAAAATCATGTGAATGAGAGATAGGGTTGATAGAGACATTTTCTTAGGATGCACATTTAAAATACTAGACGACAACATTTAAGGTGAGAAGGAAAAGATTAAAGGAGATGTGCGATGCATGTTTTTTACACAGCAAGTGGTAGATGCCTGGAATGCACAAGCAGGGGTGGTGGTGGAAGGAGATGAGAAATTTCACTGGAATTTAGTAGGATGAGAGGGGACCTTATAGAAACATATAAAATTCTTAAGGGATTGGACAGGCTAGATGCAGGAAAAATGTTCCCGATGTTGGGGGAGTCTCAGAACCAGGGGTCACAGTTTAAGAATAGGGATAAGCCATTTAGGACTGAGATGAGGAAACACTTGTTCACCCAGAGAGTTGTGAATATGAGGAATTCTCTGCCACAGAAGGCAGTGGAGGCCAATTCGCTGGATGTTTTCAAGAGTGAGTTAGATATACAGGTGCACAACCTTTTATCCGAAAGCCTTGGGACCAGACACTTTTCGTAATTCAGAATTTGTCGGTCTTCGGAATGGAATTTTTTTAGCGTAGATTTTAATGGCTGGCTCAGTGGTAGAGTGCTCGGCTCATATCCGCAAGGTCGCGAGTTTGCGCCTTGATCCTGGCAGTTACTCGATCGCGAGTTTGAGTCTTCAATGTCGTTTTTTCTTGCAGAATAAATGTTTGTATGAAATACAGTGTAGGAGAAGTGTACTGACTGTGTGGGCAGAACTTTGGAAGTGATTGCCCATCAGTCTAAAAAGCCGCTGTGTCTCCCTGTCCCTGGGATAGCAGGGGGCGATCAAACAGCACAATACCCCCCTCCCCCTCCAACTCCAGAGGAATCCGCTCCCCGATGGGCCGCTACCAAAGATCATAGAGGAGCTCCTCTATGATCTTTGGCCGCTACAGCGACAAGTGGCAGTTCGCCCACAGCCCGAGATGCGCCCCCTCATCCGCCACCCCAAGAACAAGACGTACCTTGCACACCATCAGCTTCTGCCCCTACGTGTTCCTCTGGAGTTGGAGCGGGGCTGGGCTGGAGTTGCTGCTGGCTGTGGGTCTCTGGGATCTCCGTGCTTGCAGTGGGCCTGGGGGTCGGTGGGAGCTGTGGGAGCTGTGGACCTACGGACCTACCTCCGTGGAGCTAGCCAGCTTCGGAGCGTGGAGAGCTGCGGGGGCGAGCTGCTGCGACCCGACTCCGGTGGATGGTGACACCGGGAGCTCGCGGGTCTCCGGTGGGAGACTGCTTTGCGGGGCACCGGCAGCGGCGACTTCTCCCGCCCGAATTACGGGGTTGAGAGTGACCTGGAGGGGGGCCTTACAACGCCCGGCGCGGCTGTAAATTGCCGCGGACTTGCTAGCGCCCGCCGGGGGCTCCAACATCAAGACCGGGGCAGGGCCCTACATCTCCCGTCGTGGCTTTGAGTGGCCGCTCCCCGATGGGCCCCTACGACGCCCCGAGCTGCGCCCCGTCATCCGCAACCCAGGTTCCTCTGTAGTTGGAGTGGGGCTGGGCTGGGCTGCTGTTGGCTGTGGGTCTCTGGGATCTCCGTGCTTGCGGTGGGCCTGGTGGTCGGTGTCCAATTGGTCCTGACACGGTCCTGCGAAATCGCCGACGTGAAGACAGTGCAAAGCCTCCGCGCCGGTGCAATGGGCGGGGAGCTGGAGACGGGAGGGAAGGGGTCACACACATGGCCGGGAAGCAGAGGGGTGTAGGTGGGGTGATACTGAAGGGAGCGACAATCTGCTGCTGCCTGCCCCGCTGAGTTAAAAAGTTCCCACGCAAGACTCACGAAACAGTCTACCGTGGGAACTTTTTAATTCAGCGGGCAGGCAGCAGCATATTGTCAATTATTAACCCTCCCGCGCAATATACCCTCATCTTCTCTTTTATGAATGGGGATTTAGTTCCCCTTTCTTCGAGGACCGACCGGAGGTTCCGCTGTCACCTCTGCGGGCCGCCCTCGGTGAACGTTTTCAAGGACCTTTCTTCAAGGACCGAAAAAATGGCCGCTATTCGGAGGTTTTCGTTATTTGGATCTTCGGATAAAAGGTTGTGCACCTGTAGTGAGAAAAGTGAGTTAGATATAGCCCTTAGGGCTAATGGAATCAATGGATATGGGGAGAAAGAAGGAACAAGGTACTGCTTTTGGATGATCAGCCATGATCTTATTGAATGGCGGTGCTGGCTCGAAGGGCCAAATAGCCTATTCCTGCACCTATTTTCTATGTTTCTATGATAGTAGTATTTAGGAGACTTTTAGATTGGCACATGAATATGCAAGGAATGCAAAAATGCCTGGAAATGAAGCCTCAGAAGCCCCAGATAGCGGAGTCAGGGGATATGGTGAGAAGGCAGGAACGGGGTACTGAATGTGGATGATGAGCCATGATCACAGTGAATGGCGGTACTGGCTCGAAGGGCTGAATGGCCTATTCCTTCATCTATTGTCTATTGTCTCTGCAGGCAGAAGTGAATACTTTATTTAGCAACATAGTTGGCACAGACATAGTGGGATGAAGTGCCTGCACTATTCTATGTTAGAACATAGAATAGTGCAGCAGAGGAACAGGTCCTTCGTCCCACGATGTTTGTGCAGAACATGATGGCAAGACCAACTCTTATCTGCCTAATCATATTCCATATCCCCCCATTCTCTGCTTATCTATATGCCTATCCAAAAGTCTCTTGAAAGCCCTCTCACCTTAAAACTAGGTCCTCTAGTATTTGATATTTCCGTCATGGGAAAAAGGTTTTGACTGTTTACCCTATCCATGCCTCTCATAATTTTATGTACTATCAGGTCTCCTTGCAATCTCCGGCATTCCAAGCCCATCTAGCCTCTCCCGTCACCTATCCATGTTCTCCAGAGATGCTGCCTGAGCTGTTGAGTTACTGCTGAGTAACTGAATTATTGGATAGCACGCAACAAATGTTTTTCGGTGTACCTTGGTACATGTGACTGTAAACTAAATGGAACTAAACTCCAGCAACTAAACTTTGTGTCATCATTCTGGTAAAACCTCCTCTGCATCCTTTCAAAACCTCCACATTCTTCCTATAATGGGACGACCTGAACTGTACGCACTTCTCCAAATATGGCCAAACCATAGTCCTATAGAGCTACATCATGCCCCAACCTATGAGTGCAAGCATACCATATGCCTTCTTTACTACTCTATCAACTTGTGTTGCCACTTTCCGGGAGTTAAGGACTTGGGCCCCAAGATCCCTTTGTACATCGATGCTTTTGAGGGTCATGTCATTAATTGTATATTTTACCCTTACCTTTGACCTCTAAAAGTGCAACACTTCATACTTCCTCGGATTAAACTCCATCTGACATTTCTCTACACATTTCTGTCGCTGATCTATATCCCGCCGTACACCTTGACAGCATTCCCCACAGTGACTTCAGCAATCTGGGTGTCTTACTAATTTACTAATCAACCCGTCTATGTTTATGTCCAAGTCATTTATATATATACAGAATATATATTTATATCACAAACAGCACAGATCCCAACACAGATCCCTGTGGAACTCCACTGATCATAGACCTCCAGCCTGAATAATGTCCTTCCGCAACAACTCTCTGTCTTCTGTCAGTAAATCAGTTCTGAATCTATACAACCAAGTTACTGCTAATCCTGTGAATCTTTATCTTCTAGATTAGCCTACCAGGGAGTCTTCATCAAATGCCTAATGTTTTAACGCTCCAAGGTAACGCACAAGTTATCAGAAATTCATTAAAATCATACTCGTACCCAGCTTGATACAAAATTATATTTTAATAAGAAATTCATGCTTGACTTTATTAAACAAAATGCATTAACTCCAGAATCCCATTAGAACTACTTCCTGGCAAATGGAATGCCGCCTACTGTGTTGCTATTGAGTTTCATATATAATGAGACACAAAAGACAATGGACAAGGCTGCCCCAAACTGCCAAGTGCAGCAATGTTTGCAATAATTTACCAAGTGTGGTTAACCTATCCAATGTGCCGATGTTTAATTTTACAACAGAGCCTCTCGAAAGGTCTGTATCTATTTTTGGTGACAACATCCTGCTTCAATACAACAACATTTCCAGCAGTCCAACTATGGCTCAAAGCCATCTGAATATTTTCACAACAAGACTACCCTGTCTCCTGATGCATTACATCTATACTCTAAAGAGTGTGTCGCAGACTCGCAAAATACCCCAGCAACATCAGCTAACTTGAATTGGTGCAGAAAGGAACTGCAGATGCTGGTTTTCACTGAAGATAACACAAAGTGCCAGAGTAAATCAGCGGGATAGACATCATCTCTAGTTAGAAGGAATGGTGACATTTCGGGTCAAGACCCTTCTTCAGAATGAGCTCAGTCTGAAGAAAGGACTCAACCCGAAACGTCACCCATTCCTTCTCTCCAGAGATGCTGCCTACCCCCGCAGAGTTACTCCAGAATTTTGTGTCTATCTTTTAAATTGATGCAAGCCGCTCGCAATCAATGGTGCAGTTCTCGGCACCTGGCTGGGTGCTGGTATCTTGATGAAGAGCATGTAGCATGAACTTTATTAACACCCACCACTGGTTTAATGAGGCAAGGGTTAATATCTCACTGTAATACCAAGCCCATTTCATGGACCTGCCCTGTTTAGCCTGATGGGTGAAGACAATAACTGGGTGGACAGAAAGCTGTACATAGCCGGGTCCTGTTGGCTGAGATTCTGGAGGTAAAATCAAACCAAAAAAAACAAAATATTTATGAAAGTTCAATGTATTACAGTAAACACTACCATCGGCTAAGATTATGAGTATATGTCAAAGTGTATAAACCTATTAATGGCAACTGGAAATTATAGGTATTTTAGTATTTGTATGACTTTCTCCTATTGACAACTTCCATCGAGAAATTAAATTGATTACTTTTAATGTGTTGATAGCGCCACGAAAATGTCAAAGTAGTGGTACATGAAATATATCATATGAAATTACCATTAATGCAGCTTCTTTCCCTCTGTTATCAGGCTTCTGAACGGTCCTTCCATAATCTAGGGCACTGTCCAATTCGCCTCTACCCCATTGTGGGCATTGGACTTTGTCAATGGAACTGATGCGCTACAATGTTGAGAGCTATATTCTGCCTTCTGTGCCTTAGTTTTTGTTCTTTCTGTCATACTTGTGTTTGGCTTGATTGTATTTATATAGAGCACTAGACTAAGCGGGGCCCGTTGGGTCCCAGCATCACACGGGAGGGCTGGTCACCAACGCAATATTCCACCTCCACCAATTTCAATATTGCTCGCCAGTGTGGGGGGGGGGCTGTCTGTTGCGCTAGTATGGGTGTTGTGGGTCGAAGGTACTGGTTTCCAGAGGGCTAGTATAGACATTGTGGGCCAAATGGATTCTTGGGCTGGCAGCCAAATGTTGCAATGATTTTAAAAGCCAAGGCGAGGCAAACAATTGGGCTGCAGCCACACCTGACAACCAAAATTCATTTTGTGAACACAAACCTTTTTAAAAAGGCGAGGCAAACAATTGGGCTGCAGCCACTTTACAGCCACATCGAGGGGACTCACCGTGGAGTAGACGTGCGTTCGGTGTTATTCGCAGCTCAGAGCAGTGACCCTCTCGCTTCCGGGGTCTGGCAGAGACTGACTGAGGCATGACACTTCCGGGATTTATAGACCCCCCCCCCCTGCCGCCAGCGGGGGCAGCAGAGAGAATGGGGAATTTTTAAAAGACATTAATATCTCTCTGATTTTTCATCGATGGGAAAAATCCTCTGGTTCAGGAAGGCGGAGGGGGTCTCTGGACGAGGTGTCCAAAAATGAAGGCCGTAGGTGGCGGCGTTCTCTCGGAAATCGCACCACAGTGGGCCAAAAGCGGTCAAGATCAGACTTTTAGTTATATAGATATCGGATCTGTTTTGATACCATGCAAAACAAAGGTTTTCACCATACCTCATTACACGTGACAATAATATTAAACTTAAAAACCTAATTGACATTGGCAGCAGGGAATTCCCCAGGATTTTCTGTCCGCAAGGCTTTCAGTCATGTTGGTTTAAACAATGATGGTTGTTATTCACTCAGGGAACAACCAGCTTTAACTACTGTTGTTTGTTCAGCTACTGCGCTATTTATAGGACCAACCACATGCGACTTGCATTCATCCACTCAGCAGGATGACAGCTAACTCTGAACACCACTCACAAAGAAGGCTGAGTCTTTCTTGCACCATGAAATGAATCTCTGCGAACAAAACTGACTTTGTGTGGGGAATCTTTCACACAAAGGGTGGTGGATGTGTGGAACAAGCTGCCAGAGGAGGTGGTTGAGGCTGGGACTAACCCAACATTTAAGAAACAGTTAGACAGGTACATGGATAGGACAAGTTTGGAGGGATGTAAATTGTCCCTGGTGTGTAGAAAGTGGACAACATGGAAATGGTATGAAAGGGTGATTTATGGTCAGTGGGGACTTGGTGGGCATAAGGGCCTATTTCCATATGGTATCTTTCAATTTAACCATTAAAAGCATTAATCCTTGTGACACCCCACTATTAGATAGACATAGAAAAGACCCATTAATTCCAAATCTCTGTTTCAATCAATTTTTGAATCCCTTTTCAACATTACTATACCTTCTTCAATGCCTTGAGTCCTTACCTTGTGTTTATATAAAACGAGACCAATTGGGACCCGTTGGTTCCGGTCCCCTCAACGCACGGTTGCGGGGGGAGGGGGGGAGGGGGGCAGCATCATGTACACACTAACCACCCCCACACACACACACACTAACCACCCCCTTGATATTATATTAATATTATTCATTCGCTCCTTTTACCCCATCCCCCACCCTATCCAGTCACGCATACCCACAACTTGCAGGCACGACTAGAGAGGGAGAGGGCAGAGAGAGAGAGGGAGGGGGGCAGAGAGAGAAAGTGGGGGGCAGAGAGAGAGAGAGGGAGGGGGCAGAGAGAGAAAGGGCAGAAAGAGGGTGGGCAGAGAGAGGGAGGGCAGAGAGGGAGGACAGAGAGGGAGGACAGAGAGGGAGGACAGAGAGGGAGGACAGAGAGAGAGGACAGAGAGAGAAGACAGAGAGGACCCAACCCAAGGACCTGACCCGAGGACCCGACCCGAGGACCTGACAGCTCGGCTGCTCAAGTACAGGGCCTGACTTACTTGTTCATTCTGTGTCTTTTGAAAAACCAGGGGGTGGGGGGCAAGGATCGGGGAGGTGACGTCACTCGCAGCACATGGAAGAACGGCGCGCGGAGCAGACCCATTGTGACGTCATCAGCGAAAGGCAGCCTTTTAAATTCAAAGTTGTTTCATATTTTAAAAACATTTAGTAATAATTTGAGAAATAAAGCATTAAAGGGGAGAGGGGGGTGGGATGGTGGGGTGGGGAGGGGAGGGATGAGGGGGAGGGGGGGGGGGAGGTGGGGAGGTGGGGAGGGTATGGGGGAGGGGGGAGGGATGGTGGGGAGGTGGGAGGGATGTGGGGGGGGATGTGGAGGTATGGTGGGGGGATGGGGGGGAGGGGGCGATGGGGGTGGTGTGGGTAGGGGGGTGGTGGGGGGTGGTGGGGAGGTGGGGGAGGGGGGGGGGGGGGGGGGGCGGTTGCATCACAGGGGATGGCTGGTTCCCGAAGGTTCCTATTAAATTTTTTCCCTTCTCACCTTAAACCCATGACCTCTGGTTCACAATTTCACCCTATTCTGGGCACAAGACTCAGTGCATTTACCCATCTATTTCTCCATCATGATCTTGCACCACTTCTAAGATCACCCCTCAGATCCTGTTCTCTAAAGAACTAATGTCATAGCCTGCCAAACTCTCCCTATCGCTCAGGACCTTATTTTCTCGGTAACATCCTCATAAATCCTCTCTGCACTCTTTCTCAGTTTAATTAATTTGCTCCTAGAGCAGATTGACCAAAACTGAACACAATACCCCAGGTGACGACTCACCAGCATCTTGTACAGCTGCAACATAATGTTCCAAATTCTTTACTTAATACCCCTGACTGATTAAGGCTAGAATGTCGAAAGCCTTCCTCGCCACCCCAGCTATCTGTGATGCAACTTTCAGGAAACTATGAACTTGTACTCCTAGATCCCTCTGCTGCACAACACTCCTCAAGCCCCTACCATGCACTGAAGGTCCTGCCCTTGTTTGATTTCCTAAAATGCAACACCTCACACATCTGAATTGAACTCTGCTTGCCGTTTATTGGCCCACTTGCTCAGCTGATCATGATTCTGTTGTAATTCCCTGTCAGTGATTTCAGTGTTATCTGCACACTTACTAACCATGCCTTGTGCATTCTCATTCAGATCATTGATGTAGATGGCTACCAGCAATGGGCCGAGCATCAATCCCTGAGGCAAACAACTAGTTACAGATCTTCAGTCTGAGAAACAACCTTCCACCTCCACTCTCTGTTTCCTACCATTAAGCCAATTCTGCATCCTGTTGCTTAAGGGCCTGTCCCACCAGCATGCGATAGCATGCGTCTAGTGCGACCAAACGAGGTCGCTTGAGGCGTATAGCCTCGCGCGGGGCTCCAAAAATCTTGCACTGTCAGAAAATTCCGCGCGCCAAAGTCCTGTCGGCCCGCAGGCGCATTGAGGTCGTACGCAGCGTCTCGACGTCATACGCAGCGTCTTGACGTCTTATGCAGCGTCTTGACGGCGTACGCCTTGTGCGTGGCGTTGCGCGATCACGTCACCACCCGGCTTGCCGTTGTGCGATGACGTCACCGCCCGACACGGTGCGACATCCAAATTCAGTCAGCCTGCCTCCTGCCCAGCTGATTGGTGAGTTTGACGTAAATTACGTCACGTGCAAACTTTGCGAGAACTTTGCACGTACTTACCCCGTACTTAGCGCGTACCTACCGCAAACTTAGTGCGAACTCCGCTTCCATTTGGTCGCGCTAGACGCATGCAATCGCATGCTGGTGGCACAGGCCCTTTAGTTCACACTGGATCACATGTAGATGGTATCCTTGTAGATCATAGATCTAACCTGACAGAATAGCCTAGCATGCAAAAGATTATCAAAGACCTTGCTGAATTCCGTATCAATCACATTTACAGCATTGCCCTCATCGACTTTCTTGATTACTTGTTCTAAAAATTCAAACAAATTTGTGAGATATAATCTCTCATGCACAAAGCTATGCTGACTATCCCTAATCAACCCATGTCTTTCCAATGAATGTTTATTTTATCCCTCAGAATCCTTAGGCTTACTGGTCTATACTTCCCAGGTTTTTCTTCGCTGTCATTCTTAAATTGAGGCACAACATGAGTCACCCTCCAGGTTTCCAGCCCTTTAACCGTGTCTAATGATGATTCATATATCTCAGTCACAACAGCAATTTCTTGTAAACCAGCATCTCTTTTGTCACCAAAATCTGCAGTTCGTTATTTCTACATTATTTTTTTTTTTCCTCTGGCTTCACTCAGTCTCCTTGGATGTACCTGATCAGGCTTGGAAGTTTTATTTACCTTCGTATGTCCTAGAACATCCAATACCTCCTCAACTGAAATGCTGACTGTCCTCAAGACATCACCATTTACATTTCCATGTTCCTACACAATTGGCTGATCTCTCTAAAGATGGCTTAAAACACATCAGCTGAGTAATGCCACAAAGACAACCGTACCATTATCAGGGCTTGGTGGAGACCATAATAAGGTTAGCAAAATTAGATTTTAAAGTAACATTAGCAAATTTGCAGATAACACGAAACTAGGTGTCAGTGTGAACTGTTAGGAGGATTCTATGAGAATGCAGGGTGACTTGTACAGGTTAGGTGAGTGGGCAGATGCATGGCAGATGCAGTTTAATGTGGATGAATGTGAGGTTATCCACTTTGGTAGCAAAAACAGGATGGCAGATTATTATCTAAATGGTGTCAAGTTGGGAAAAGGGAGAGTACAACGGGATCTGGGGGGTCCTTGTTCATCAGTCAATGAAAGTACAGCAGCCAGTGAAGAAAGTGAATGGCATGTTGGCCTTCATAACAAGAGGAGTTGAGTATAGGAGCAAAGAGGTCCTTCTGCAGTTGAACAGGGCCCTAGTGAAACCACACCTGGAGTATTGTGTGCAGTTTTGGTCCCTAATTTGTGGAAGGACATTCTTGCTATTGAGGTAGTTTAGCGTAGGTTTACAAGGTTAATTCCTGGGATGGCGGGACTGTCATATGCTGAGAGAATGGAACGGCTGGGCTTGTATACTCTGGAATTTAGAAGGATGAGAGGGGTTCTTATTGAAACATATAAGATTATTAAGGGTTTGGGCAAACTAGAGGCAGGAAACATGTTCCCGATGTTGGGGGACTCCAGAACCAGGGGCCACAGTTTATGAATAAGGGGTAAGCCATTTAGAACGGAGATGAGCAAACACTTTTTCACACAGAGAGTTGTGAGTCTGTGGAATTCTCTGCCTCAGAGGGCAGGAGATGCCGGTTTTCTGGATACTTTCAAGAGAGAGCTATGATAGGGCTCTTAAAGACAGCGGAGTCAGGGGATATGGGGAGAAGGCAGGAACGGGGTACTGATTGGGGATGATCAGCCATGATCACATTGAATGGCGGTGCTGGCTCGAAGGGCCGAATGGCCTACTCCTGGACCTATTATCTATTGTCTATTGAACAGAGACCCCCCCTGGTAATTGATGCCTGTATTACCCCGCTTCCCAACATTATATTTTTCTCCTGCAGTTTAATAATATCCACCAGCTCTCTTGATCCCTATTAATGCACATGGGACCACATTTTCTGTCCTTGGGAAGAACTGGTGCAGCCATGCTGACACTAATCAGCTTTCTTCAGTAGCTGAAAGAGTTCTAGTTCTGGCGGTTGATGAGGTCTTGGCTTTGTGGCAGCTTTGAAAAGTTCAAATTGAGTTAAAGTCTGCGGAAACTGAAACATTGCATTGTCACATGAATACTCATCAATGCTAAGTGGAATACAAGCATGCACCGACTTATGTAATAGGCGACTTATGTAAACTTGCGCTTACGTGAACAATTTAGTTGTGTTGAATTTAGAGATACAGTGTGGAAACAAGCCCTTCAGCCCACCAAGTCCACGCTGACCAGCAATCCCCATACACGGACACTATCCATGGGCCTCGCAACCGGGAGGGCTGGGTGGCTGCAGACCCCCCACTTATTTTGGCTAGACATGTTTCAATGTCTCCGGCTTTGGACGAGGCTCTGCTGTGCTCAGAGCAACCTGGT
Source organism: Amblyraja radiata (assembly GCF_010909765.2). NCBI lineage: Eukaryota > Metazoa > Chordata > Chondrichthyes > Rajiformes > Rajidae > Amblyraja > Amblyraja radiata. The sequence goes on from NC_045959.1 coordinate 65,389,914, forward strand.
CGTAGGTGGTGGAGAGCCGGGAAGTAGGGAGGAATGGAAGTATAAGCAGCGGTGTGGGCAGATGCGGATGGGGAGCCGGGGCTGGCGAGTGTTACATAGATACATAGATACATAGAAAATAGGTGCAGGAGTAGGCCATTCGGCCCTTCGAGCCTGCACCGCCATTCAATATGATCATGGCTGATCATCCAACTCAGTATCCCGTACCTGCCTTCTCTCCATACCCCCGATCCCTTTAGCCACAAGGGCCACATCTAACTCCCTCTTAAATATAGCCAAATGAACTGGCCTCAACTACCCTCTGTGGCAGAGAGTTCCAGAGATTCACCACTCACTGTGTGAAAAATGTTTTTCTCATCTCGGTCTTAAAGGATTTCCCCCTTATCCTTAAGCTGTGACCCCTTGTCCTGGACTTCCCCAACATCGGGAACAATCTTCCTGCATCTAGCCTGTCCAACCCCTTAAGAATTTTGTAAGTTTCTATAAGATCCCCCCTCAATCTCCTAAATTCTATCGAGTATAAGCCGAGTCTATCCAGTCTTTCTTCATATGAAAGTCCTGACATCCCAGGAATCAGTCTGGTGAACCTTCTCTGCACTCCCTCTATGGCAATAATGTCCTTCCTCAGATTAGGAGACCTAAACTGTACGCAATACTCCAGGTGTGGTCTCACCAAGACCCTATACAGCTGCAGTAGAACCTCCCTGCTCCTATACTCAAATCCTTTTGCTATGAATGCTAACATACCATTCGCTTTCTTCACTGCCTGCTGCACCTGCATGACTACTTTCAATGACAATTGCAGGGCTGGCGAGCCGCTCGCTGCAGCTCCAGCCATGAAGCAGCCTCAGTGCCAGAGTCCAGGGCCGTCGGAGGCAGCCGGCATCGGGTCGAAGGAGAGAAGAAAGCCGCTGCCATGCGAGTCTCTGCACCGAATTCGCCCAGGTGACCGGCATGGACCAGGTTGTGGCTCGGTGCAATCCTGGAGGACAACCAGTGGCTGCTGGAAGTAGGTACCAAACACTGGGTAGAAGCAGTGGAAGATAGTTGCCTTCAAATGGGAGTGATTGGAGAAAGCATCCTGCTTGCCTGCTAGATTTTAACTCTTACTGTAACTGCAGGAAAAATGTTACCCATGTTGGGGGATTCCAGAACCAGGGGTCATAGTTTAAGAATAAGGGGTGGGGCCATTTAGTACTGAGATGAGGACAAACTTTCTTCACCCAGAGAGTTGTGAATCTATGGAATTCTCTGCCACAGAAGGCCGTGGAGGCCAATTCACTGGATGCTTTCAAGAGAGAGTTACATTCAGCTCTTGGGCTAGCAAAATCAAGGGATATGGGCAAAAAACAGGAAAGGGGTACTGATTTTAGATGATCAGCCATGATCATATTGAATGGCAGTGCTGGCTCGAAGTGCCAAATGGCCTATTCCTGCACCTATTTTCTATGTTTCTTTGTAACTTGCTCATGCTTGAGTATATGGCAATATACTCAACCACTTGATTGTGAAGCATTCATGCACGGTGGAGGTATAATGTAGTCATAGAGTGATACAGTGTGAAAACAGGCCCTTCGGCCCAACTTGCCCACACCCGCCAACATGACCCAGCTACACTACCTGCTTTTGGTCCATATCCTTCCAAACCTGTCCTATCCATGTATCCAACCTGTCCTATCCATATATCTAACAGTCTAACTGTTTCTTAAATGTTGGGATAGTCCCTGCCTCAACTACCTCCTTTGTGTGGAAAAATATATCCCTCAGATTCCTATGCAATCTTTTTCCCTTTACCTTAAATCTGTCCTCTGGTCCTTGATTCGCCTACTCTGGGCAAGAGACTCAGTGCATTTAAATGTATATTTCTAATGCATTTTAGATTCTCTAAAGTTTTACTTTTAAAACAGTAGCGTTTCCACAAACATATACCCCCTTTATTAATGTCATGGTTTGATGATTCTAAATTCAAATCAAAATTAAGTATACGTCAAAAGGAGAACACATACTTTCAAAAACATAATTTGTATGACTTTGCAAAATCAGGAAATGTTATGATTATTTATTGTCCCTTTTTGTGGGATATATCCCCCACTTTTTGAGGTGGGGTTGGCCTGTATTATTATCCCCCAGTGTTTGGATGTCGAGCAATAACAAAAATAATAATCACCTGCTCCTATCTCTCATGTAGGCCCTCCATTATCTTAAAAAATACTTCAAACACAAAACATTGAAATCATACTTCTACAATGCACTAAAACATGATTTTAATACATCAAATTTCAAAAAGTTGATGTATACAACTTTGGAATATGGGAGGAAACAGGAGCACCCAGAGAAAACCCAGCAGTCACATGGAGGACGTGCAAACTCCGTACATACAGCACCTGTAGTCAGGATCAAACCCTGATCTCTGTTATTGTCAGGCAGCAACTCTACCGCTGTGCCGCCGTGCTGCCCCGATAACCTGCAATGGCATGCCCTCTTACCATACGTAACATGTCAACTTATCAAATGCCTTATGAAAATTCAAAAACTCAATATTCCTTTAAATGCTAATCATTACATCCTGAAAGACCCCTAATGAGCAGTCAAACACAATTTTCATAAAGCCATGTCGACTCTTGTTTGATTCTATTGTTATTTTCTATCAGTTCCTTTCCAACATTTCCCAATGACAAAGACCAGGAGAGAAAATAAATCTCTATATGTGGTATTGTTCCATGCTTGTAAGATTAAGCTGTCCCGCTGATATTACCTGCATTACTATATCTTTCCAGTATTATCTACCTTTGTTTTAAATATAGTTAGTATACTGTTCCAATTATTTTAATTGTCTTCATGGATCTGCTGTGTGCACCAACCTTTTCAAAACCTATTTGGAATCTCTATAATTTTAAACCTCTCATCTTGTATGTGTGTGTGCATATGTGTGTGTATATATGTGTATGTTTATATTTATATGTGTGTGCATATGTGGGGTATATGTGTGTGTCTTTATATTTATATGTGTGTGTCCATATGTGTGTGCATATGTGTGTGTGCATATGTGCGTGTAAATGTGTGTGTCTTTATATTTTCGCCAAAACGCTACGCGGTAACGATAACATTTTTACATATTCTGACACGTTTTCCCGCTCCAAGCACTTAAGTTTTAAAAATGCCAAAACTGACTTTTAAGCTTCAACTGATGACGTTACAATGAGGTGGGCAGACACGATGGCTCGGGTTGACGCCCGTTTCACACACAGAGTATTCCACGAGCTACGAGTGATGTCAGGGGGGGAGGGCCCGCATTTAAATTAGCGTTCCGCTTTTTCCGACCCGGGCTTCTACCGGCGACGCCCCGGCTGGGGTTTTATGTGGCCATCAAGAAGGCATCGAGACCGCAGCGGTGACAACTCGCGGCGATGGGACCTCGCGGCGGCGGTGGGATCCGGGGCTGTCGGTTGGTCCGGCTGGAGTTGAGCTAGCATTGCCGCTTCTTCTCCGCGCTAGCTGTGGGCCTGGGGCCGCTGGTGTCGTCGGTTGGCTCGGCAGGAGTTGAGCTGGAATTGCCGCCTCTTCTTCGCGCTGGATGACCCACAGAAGAAGCGGCATCCCCAGCTCAAAAAGGCAGCCAACACCCCCCGGGTTATTCACACCCCCTGCCCCCTCCGCTGCCTCACAAAGGCAACCAACATCATCAAAGACCCATACCATCTGATCACACACTCATTTCACCCCTGCCATCGGGAAGAAGGTACAGGAGCCTGAAAACTGTAATGTCCGGGTTCAGGAACAGTTTCTTCCTTACAACCAAGCAAGCAAGAATGTCATTGTCCTATCTGGGATATATGACAATAAAACACTCTTGACTCTTGACCTACTCCCCCTCTGACCCTCCCCCTTCCCCCCCTTGGCACCCCTTCAGTCCCCCCCCCCTCCCCCTTCCCCACTTCCCCCGCCACCCCCCCCCCCCGATGCCGGTGTGATCGATTGCCTCCATAAATTCCATAATTTTCTTTGTTGGGGGTGATGGGGGTGATGGGGCCCAACGGGTCCCACTTGGTCTATCTATCTTCTATCTTCTATCTATCTAACTCTCGCCCCATCCGTCCGACATCCGTCCGGCTGCCTTTCTGCCTTTCGATTCGTTCCCGCCGTGCGATGTCACAATGCCCGATGCTCGCAGACGTCCAATCGCGATGCCCGACGCTCGCAGACGTCCAATCGGAATGGATCCATTTACATGTACGGCTTCCGGCCGCATTTCTTCCATTGATTCCCTGCAACTCCGAAACCGGACGCAGAATCGCCGACATCTTTTCCATTTCGGTAGAGATTTCACTTTTCTTTCTAAGTATCCGCTTCTCATTACATTCCGTCGTGTTTAAGTACACGTTTTTAATCAAATCCTTCCCCCCCCCCCCCCCCCATTATTTCAAAAATAAACTGGCTTCACACCCATAGAATCAGCAACAGCACCATCCCCTGCTGAACGTTCCATCGTGTGATGTCACAATGCCCAATGTTCACATATGTCCAATTGGAATGGATTCATTTACATATGCCTATGCAGGAGCCCCAGCCAATGGTGAACGTTCCATCGTGTGATGTCACAATGCCCAATGCTCAAAGACATCGTTGCCATAGAGAGGGAGTACAGAGAAGGTTGACCAGACTGATTCCTGGGATGTCAGGACTTTCATATGAAGAAAGACTGGATAGACTCGCCTTGTACTTGCTAGATTTTAAAAGATTAAAGGGGTATCTTATAGAAACGTATAAAATTCTTAAGGGGTTGGACGGGCTAGATGCAGAAAAAATTGTTCCGGATGTTGGGGAAGACCAGAACAAGGGGTCAAAGTTTAAGGATAAGGGGGAAAGCAGAATCGCCGACATCTTTTCCATTTCGGTACAGATTTCACATTTATTTCTAATTCTAAGTATCCGCACCTCATTACATTTCGTCATGTTTAAGTACACGTTTTTAACCAAATCCTTCTCACCCCCCCCCCCCCCCCAGTTTTTCAAAAATAAACTGGCTTCACACCCATACAAGCAGCCATTTCGGTAGACATTTCACTTTCCCTTCCAGCTATCCACTTCTCATTACATTTCGTTATGTTTATGTCCATTTTTTTCATTAAATCCTTCTCCCCCCCCCCCCAACTCACTCATTTTGTTCGCCTCCTGCTGGCCAGCGACCATAACGGCTGCTGGCGCCCGCAGCACAACCTCAAGCGACGCCATTTCAAAACGGCCTTTCGGGAACGGCTCTACTTCGAGGACCACGTCTCCCGTAGGGGCTACGGGTAGGCAACGACTGCATTGGGGCATTACACTTTTAAGGCTCTGTGTGTGGGGATGCTTCGTGTGTGTGATACCGCCCCCCCCCCCCCCCCCCCCCCCCCCCCCCCCGCGTTGCCGAGACGGACCCGACTTCAAGATACGCTATTTTAAGACGGTCGGGACCCGACTTCAACGACCACGTCTCCCCTGGGGACTACAGATAGGGAACGGTCTTTATACACTTTTCCAACTCTGTGTGTGGGGGTGGTTAGTGTGTGTGATGCCGCCACCCCCCCCCCCCAGTGGGGGCTACGGGTAGGGAACGGCTGTGTTGGCTAAAGGGATCAGGGGGTATGGAGAGAAGGCAGGTACATCACTCCCCCTACCCCTCCCTCCCTCCCTCCCCACTCTTCCACTTCTCTCCCCCTTCCCCTCCACTCTCCCTCCCCACTCATTCCCCTCTCTCCCTCTCCCTCCCTCCTCCCCATCTTCACCATCCCCCCTCCCCCACATCTCTCTCCCCATCTCTCACCCCCTACCCCGCTCTCCTTTCCCTCCCAAATCTATCCCGTTTCCTCCTCCTCCTCTCCCCTCCCTCCCCTCTTCTCACCCCCCCCCCCCCCCCTGCAAACGCCATTGGGGAAACAGACCCAACGGGTCTGCACTTGGTCTAGTATACTATAAAAACTCTGTGCCTGCCGCCTGCCGTCCGGCTGGCTGCCGTCCGGCTGCCTTTCTGCCTTTTGATTCATTCCATCGTGTGATGTCACAATGCCCAATACTCGCAGATGTCCAATCGAATGGCCGATGCTCGCAGATGTCCAATCGGAATGGAGTCATTTACATGTACGGCTGCCGGCTGCATTTCTTCCTTTGATTCATTGCCACGCCGAATCCACACGCTCAATCTCCGACATCTTTTCCATTTGGGTAGAGATTTCGCTTTTCTTTCTAAGTATCCGCTCCTCATTACATTTCGTCGTGCTTAAGTACACATTTTTAATCAAATCCTTCTCCCCCCCCCCCCCCCCCCCCCCCAATATTTCAAAAATATACTGCTTCTCACCCATAGAAGCAGCCATTTCGGTAGACATTTCACTTTTCATTCCAACTATCCACTCCTCATTAGATTTCGTTATGTTTATGTCCACATTTTTCATTAAAACCTTCTCCCCCCCCCACCCCCCCCCCCCCCACTCACTCATTTGTCGCCTCCTGCTGGCCAGCGACCATAAAGGCTGCTGGCGCCCGCATCTCGCCTCAAAGACGCCATTTAAAACAAGCCGCACTGCTCATTCCTGAGCCGCTTGAGTTGCAGGACCACGTCTCCCGTGGGGGCTATGGGTAGGGAACGGCAGCGTTGGGGGAGCAGACCCAACGGGTCTGCCCTTGGTCTAGTATCTCTCTAAATCTCTCCTTGCCTCCCGTGTGGGCTAAGGGTGAGTGGTATAATATTGCGTGTGACAGGGACCCAACGGGTCCCAGTTGGTCTAATGTCCATTAAAATTAGCATCGAAAGTACAACTGTTTTCATTGATCTGAAAACAGTTTCAATTACCTTGTGACATTATTAGAATGCAACAGCAACCATCATAAAGTTGCTCAAGGTCACAATAATATAACAGCATTCATGAAGGCCAATTATATAGCAATATATATATATTAATATGTATCGTGCCACCATTTTTGTGAGAGCAAGAGATGGAATTAACAAAACATTGTCTCCAAAGCTCAAAAAGAATCTGTTTATCTCTCAGACACAGCAACCTCATATATTTTCTGCAGGCTTCAATGTGATTTGGACCATGCAAAATCCTCTGTGCACTCCAATTATCCTCAAGGCACAGACTGGAGATTATTTCATTTTATATGGATGCCAGTACTTGAGCCTAGAATAAATCTTTAAGCATTTATTACTTCAGTTGATCTCATGAAAGTAAATCAATAAGTAAGTAATTTTTGCAAAATTATTAACGCATTCTGTTATTACTTTTGAATCACTCAGAATTGAAAGGATGGCAAGTTACGTAGCTTTTATAAGTCAGTACATTATAGGTGAAAATGATTTTCTTTGTTGTGGATCTTTGTATGCATGTGGTGATACCATCAGGGATCAGAGTATAGCTACACACAAATTTACCCACCTGTTATAATTATAAGCCACAATGTGAAAACAAAAACTAAGGGCATGATAAAACAATATTGCCAAAAATTGATTCACATCGTATGTTCTTTTCTCAGTACAATATGATCCAAGATCAATGTCATCTGAATGGAATGGAATACTTTATTGTCACATATGACTAGGCACAGTGAAATTCTTTGCATGCATACCCAATGTATACAAATAGCAGCTACCTACGGCGCTGACAAAGTTACAAAGTACGCCGGTTCCTACTTTTGTTCACCCCCCCAAGCGGTTCCCCCACACCGGGTCCGCATTGTCCTTTGTTCTCCCCCCCTCCCCAATTGTCCATTGTTCTCCCCCCCACATCCCTCACGGTGGTCCCCCCCCCCACGCCAGTTCCTCCATTGTTCTTCCTCTCCCCCCTCATGGTGGTCCTCCACACTCTCATCGACCATTGACCACGGATCGACCCGCGAGGCATCGCTGCCGCCACAAGGTTTCACCACCACAGAGGCCCAATCATCGCGAGGCTTCCCCGCTGTCGACGCCCCACTTCACGCCTCCGTGGTGCCAACCCAGGCCCCAACCGCGGTCTCCGTCGCCCGCTCTGCAACCAGGACTCCGACCCACTTGGCCCAGCTCCTCGGTCCGACCCGTGAGGTCCAGGCCGGCCCAGACCCGGGCTTCTACGCTGCGATCCGGAAGGCATCGAGACCGCGGTGCCTCGATAAAGGCCTCTGGCCGCATTCCCAGTCCACAGGCACGGCCCGTCAGGAAGCCTTCTAGCCACGCGGCCTGTCGGGAAGCCCATTAATGGAAATGGTGCCCATTAGCTAGAATACTGCCCAATTTAACTCTGCCCCATTCATAAGTTTGTGTACTGTTCGATTCACCTTTACTCCATCCATAATCTATAATCTAGGGTGCTGTACTGTCCAAATCATCTCTACCCCATTGCGTACATTGAACTTTATTTATTGAAATAGTGTGCTACAATGCTGAGATCTATATTCTGCACTCTATCTTCCCCTTTTGTGTACCTATTGTCCTTGAGTTTGACTTGATTGTATTAATGTATAGTATCATATGACCTGATTTGGATAACAAGCTTGTTACTGTACCTGATTCACCACACATGACAGTAATACATCTAAACCCAAACCTGACGTTTGGAGACATAAGGAACCGCATATATTGAATTTTTTGCCGCACCTCCACCTCTCTTTTCCAGCTTTCTCCTACTATAAACCGTCTGAAGAAGGATCCCGACCTGAAACATCACCTGTACATTTCCTTCACAGATGTTGCCTGATGATGATTTGTTCCTCCAGCACTTTGTATTTTACCATGTAGTATATTGTGCTAATGCTCCCAAGCGAAATTGTGCCAATTGTGAAATTGCATGAGGCATTTTCGTTCAGTTCATATTATCACAGTCATAAGGTAACAAGACCTCCCAAGTTAAATTGGAGCCTCTGAGACCTGAAACAATTGGTGGGTGAAAGGCACAATTTACATTTACATAAATCTACATTTAGATGTCACTTAAACAGGCAAGAATAAAAAGTACATGAATAACTCAATAGGTCAGGCAGCATCTCTGGAGAACATGGATAGGTAACGTTTCAGGTCGGGACCCTCCTTCAGATTGGGCTACTCCTACACTTTATTTTATTTTTTTGTAAACTGGCTGCTGTTCCTTGTTTCGATCACTTAAACAGGCACTTGGTTCACAACAGGACACTTCACAGGACAATACCTGAACTTCCTGAAGTGACCAGACTGCACTCCAGTTGCACAATGCAGTATTTTTTAAATTAGTGAACTTAAGGACTAATGAGGAGGAAGACTCGCCTCCAGACTGGTTGGGTTCAGTCGAAGATAGACACAAAATGCTGGAGTAACACAGGCGGCATCTCTGGATAGAAGGAATGCCGTTTCGGGTCGAGACCCTTCTTCAGTGTTCCCTTTAGATGGCCTCCATCCTAAAGATAGACACAAAAAGCTGGAGTAACTCAGCGGGCCAGACAGCATCTCTGGAGAGAAGAAATGGGTGACTTTTCGGGTCAAGACCCTTCTTCAGACTATTAATGGCAATTCTGTCTGAATGGATGAAATGAAGCAAATCTTGGTGTTGTATGCATGGACCGTTATAGAGGGGATGTCCGTGGGAGGAATTATACATGCACAGGTGCACATACACGTACACACACACACAAACACTCGCTCATGTCTGCTATCATGCTCCCATGTACATTGCCTCCACAACAGTCCAAACATACAATACCAAGATTTGCTTCTTTTCATCCATTCGGACAGAAACTTCCATGAATAGGATTCATTTCAATGCTACTTTATTGTCACTTCCCCCCGGGTCCTGCATCATTCTCGGCACCATTCCCCTCCCCGGCCGGGACCTCTTCATATGTTCATAAGTTCATAAGTGATAGGAGTAGGATTAGGCCATTAGGCCCATCAAGACTACTCCGCCATTCAATCACGGCTGATCTCTTAACTTCTTAACCTCTTAACCTCCATAACCCCTGACACCAGTACTAATCAAGAATCTCTCTATCCCGGCCATAAAAATATTAAAAATATCCATTGACTTGGTCTCCATACAATGACTTCCACAGATTCTGAGAGTCATTCCTCAGAGAGTAAAAATTAAGCGACAAAATAATATTTATAAGATCAGTAAAATCCACAGACTTTTCAATGGCCCCAGAGCAGTTCAAGTCATTATACAGTGATATACAAGGAAATATAAAGTTGTGCATGGGAAAAAATGTACAAGAATATAAATTATGAGTAGGAATAGGCCGTGAAGCCACTCAAGACTGCTCCACCATTTACGAAGATCATGGTTGATCTGGTTGTAACTTCAATTCGGCATTCCTATTTGTAGTAACATTATGTATCAAGTATCTAACTTCCTCTCCCTTAACAAATATTTGAAAACTTTGCTTTCACTGTTCTTTGAGAAATGGAGTTCCAAAAATGTACACATTTTTGTAAGAAAAAATAACCACTTTGTCCTACTTCAAATAGACAAGCATCTATCTATATCTATCTATATCTTCTATCTATCTATCTTCTATCTGTCTATACTCTATACTATTACTAATACTCTCATCTTGTCCACTTCTGGTTTGCGGTTTTTTAAATTTGCGCAAAAACAGTACCATATATCGCTAGGATTTTTTTCGGCACCTTACCTCCTCTGCTCCAAGCGCACCCAGTTTGGTTCCGATTGGTGGAATATATATATATATATATTTTTTAATTTATTAGAAGTGTACAAAAATATAACCAACGGCATATGACACAATACAATTATTGTACTGCTTCAATTTTGACTTTTAGCTATAGTTAAGAGAAAAGAAAGGAGAAAAAGCAAGAGAGAGAAAAGGTGGAATGTGCAATGATAGAACCCCTAGACTACCAAATTGGTGTAGCCAAGGAGTGAGTAAATAAAAGAAATAAAAAAGGAATAGAGAAATAAAATGACAAAAAAGAAAGAAAGAGAAAAGTGATGATATACCTGCCTCGCATCCCTCCTCATCCATCACCCAACCCGTAGTTAGATTTAACTCCAAAATTGTGTTGCACCATACTATCCTTGTAATAACTCAATGTATGGTGTCCATGTCTTCGAAAAGTGATCTGGTTTTTCTGCTAAACCAAGTCTAATATTTTCAAGATGTAGCGTCTCAGACATGTTTGTAATCCACATTTTAAGAGTATGGACAGATTTATGTTTCCAAAATTTGAGTATTAGTTTTTTCGCCGTTATCAGGCCATAATTAAGGAAACGTGTTTGAAATAATGATAGCTCAGAGCAGGCTTCTGACGTTCCTAGAATAATCAATTCCGTGTCGGGGCCCAATTTTATTTTTAGTGTTTTTGAGAGAATTTCAAAAATTCCTCTCCAAAAATGATGTAACTTTATGCAAGAGGCAAAGGAATGTGTTATAGTTGCTTCCTGAAGGAGACATTTATCACAAATAGGAGATACATTTGGAAAGATCTTATTCAGTTTAGACTTTGAGTAGTAGAGTCTGTGCAGTTTTTTAAATTGAATTAACGAATGTCTAACGTTAATTGAACAATTGTGGATATATAAACGGCTTTCTTTCCATCTGTCTTTTAGAATTTTAAAGCCAAGTTCCTCGTCCCAGGCTCTTCTAATTGCTTCTGACGATGGGACTTCTATATTTAAAAGGGTGTTATACAAATATGATATTAACTTGTTTGACTCCGAATTTCTATTCATACATTCGTCTAGTATGTCTGGCAGCAAAGTTTGGTAGTCTTGGTATATGTTTTCAGATAGTCTCGAATTTGAAGGTATCTGAAATATTGATTACCTTTCGGGTGATATTTCGACTGTAATGCTTGAAATGAGAGAAGAGTTCCCATCTCATATTGATATCCGAGTTTTTGATTCCTAACCTTTCCCAGTATGTAAACGTTTTGTCTAAAACAGATGGCTTGAACAAAGGATTATTGGCACTCACATCCCCCCCCCACTCCCCCACACCTCCCCCCCATCCCCCACACACCCCCTCCCCCACACTCCCCCTCCCCCACACTCCCCCTACCCAACACCGCCCTCCCCCACACCCCCCCTCTCACCCACACCCTCCTCCCCAACACCCCCCCTCCCCCCACACCCCTCCCCACACCACCCCTCCCCCACACCCCCCCTCCCCCACCTCCCCGAGTTCTGGATTCTACCACCAGACGAAACATCCATTTTCCATCCACCCTTCAGGACCCATCAGGGTTTTATATGTTTCAATCAAGTCACCTCCTACAATTCCACAATTCTGAAGGATTCTATCTATCTATATATTAAAACTCTGTGGCTGGGTGTGTGTGTGTGTGGCTGTGTGTGTTTCTGCCTGGCTGTGTTTGTGGGTGCCAGCCTTTGATTCGTTGCTATGTCAACACCACACGCAGAAACGCCGAGGTTTTTTCCATTTCGCTAGAGATTTCACTTTTACTTCCACATGTCCACTCCTGATTAAATTTTGTCATGTTTATGTACACATTTTAAAGAAAAAGCTCTCACCCATAGAATGTTGGTGAACGTTCCTTCGTGTGATGTCACAATGCCCAATGCTCACAGATGTCCAATCGGAATGGACCATTTACATATGCCTTTGCACCTGCACCAACCCCAGCCCCAGACGCCCACCCCCACCCCCGCAGCCTGTGTCGAAGCGCGTCATCACGTGTGTGAGAATAGAGTAAGAGGATTGGGGGTGATAGGGAATGGGGAACAGATGGACTGCCCCTACTCCTCCCCCTTCCACTCTCCCTCCCCACTCTTGCCACCCTCTCCCCCCACCCCTCCACACTTTTCCCCCTCCCTCCCCTACCCCATCTCCCTCCTCCCCTCCCTCCCCCCTCCCCCACACCTCTCTCCCCCTCCCCTCTCACCTCTCCCCCACCTCCCTCTCTTCCCCTCTCCATCTCCCACCCCACCCCATCCCTCTCTCCCCCACCCCCTTCCCTCTCTACCCCACCCCCTTCCCTCTTTCCCCCCGCACCCTTCCCCTACCCCTCTGTCCCTCTTCCAACACTTCCCCAACCCCTCCCTTCCCCCTCCCCCACACCTCTCTCCCGTTCCCTCTCCCTTCCCCCTCCCTCCCCTCTCTCCACCCACCCCTTCCCCTAGCCCTCTGACCCTCTTCCTCCACTCCCCCTACCCCTCTCCCCCTCCCTCCCCACTCTTCCACTTCCCCTCCCCCTCCCACTCTCCCTCCCCACTCTTTCCCCTCTCCTCCCCCTCTC